>NC_080424.1:15060737-15290737 GCF_029873635.1 Malania oleifera
AGAATACTTGAGAAATTTTTATTTGGCCATTGTTTAAAGAGTAATCATTCAAGTATTTTCAAAGTTAAAGACGCGATTTGTTGGTTACCTCTAAACTAGTTTATTAGATATCCTAAGAAGTGCATAACTAGATCTATATATATTGAAGGATAGTTTTCGAAAATCAAATTTTAGGTTTGTTGATCTTTGGTATTCTCATCATATAGATATATAGATATATACTTTAAGTCAAATATTACCAAGATCACTTTGAGATTGACATCTTGAGAAAAATATTGTTTTTGACAAAGTGTACTTCAAATCGTTGCAATCTTCAAAGCTATTTTTGTATTCAAAGATTGAACCCTAATTTCTCCAAAGTATTGATTCATACAAACATTTTGTGAGATTTGTTAAAAAGAGAATTGTGTGTTAAAGAATATCATACATAAACGATTATATCGTTTCGTACATCCTGAGTTTCAGATTATATCATATGGTAAATGTATTAGGAATTTGAATTGTACTCACAAGATTTTCTTTGGAAGTTATTTTTGAGTGATTTTACAGATCCTATTATATACACGGTTCGGTGTGTGAACCGGTGTTTGAGGAGAGAGTTGTATCTCTTGTAAGCAGCGGAGTAGGAGGGAGCTGTACCTCTTGTAAGTAGCGGATTGTAAGGGAAGCTCCGTCTCAATTTAAGGAGTAGGGATTTTAGTGAAATCCTTGAGTGGTTGCTTAAGGCGAGGACGTAGGCCGAGTTGGATGAACCTCGTAAAAACCGTGTTTGTCTTCTCTCTTCCTTTTACTCTTTACTTTCAGCACTACGTTTAAATTGTTCATATTGCTTGTGTAGGTTGAATAACATTGCACACAATTAATTGGGTAATAAGAACTCAATGGTAGCTGTACACGTAGGGTTTAAGTGGTAAATAGATTTAATGAATTTTAAAATACCCAATTCACCCCCCTCTTGGGATTACACCTAACTCAACAATTGATATTAGAGCGGGTGTACATAGACGTAATTGTTAATTTGTAAAAAGATCACATGGATTATTTTGGTGTATCCCCAATTGGTGTGGAACAAATCTCTACAAGACCTCTAATGTTTTATGGTGAAAATTTCACCGAGTGGAAAATGAGAATGACTATTTTTACCAAATCCATGGATTGGAGAACTTGGAGAGTAATTGATCAAGGAAACCTTGTTCCTATGAAAATTATTGATAATGTTGAAATCCCTAAATTTGAATATGAGCTAAATGAGAATGACATGAAATTAATGCAAATAAATTTTGGTGCTATGAACATTCTATTGCTTGGATTAGATACTAATGTTTTTCATGAAATCAAGTCATGTCAAAGTGCTAAGAAGATATGGGAAGAACTCGATAAGATATTTGAAGAGACCAAAGGAAAGAAGTCTTCTACTTGGGAATATCCATACTCAAATGATAAGGTAGTAGAAAACTGTGGCCTTGTCGCATTAGTTGATGAAGAGGTACACTCTACTCACTCTACTTCTCATTCAAATTCTCAAAATGATTCATGCAATGACTGTGATACATCTTGTGATAGTTCTGGCAGTGAATATTATGATGAATCTAATAATGATGACATGCCATCTTATGAGGAACTACAAAAGGGATTTGCTAAGGCTCTTAAAATGCTAACAAAGATGTCCAAAAAGAAAATAATGTTGAAAAGTGAAAATAAAGACTTAGCAAAATAGTTAGAAGATTTTTGAGAGTTTCATACTTCTTAGGAAAAAGAAAAGACTGAAAAGGATTTAGAAATTAAGAGATTAGTAACCAAGAATGAACCAACACTGAAAGATTTAGAATAAAAAATTGGTGTTGAAAAAGACAAGGACATGAAAATCATAACACTAGAAGTAAAGAATGATATGATGGAAAAAGAGCTGAAAGAGTTAAGATCCAAGATTTTGAGTGATAATGCAAAAGATCTTAAAATCTTTGAACTTGAATGCAAAGTAAACAAAGTGACCGATGAATTGGTAAAGTTACAAGTTGTTTGCAAAGGCTTAAAGAATATAAAAATCCAAGACCTAGAAAGAAAGATAGAGGATCAAGCTAAGATCATCCACACATTTACTAAGGGAAAAGAAAATTTTGACAAGCTCTTAGGTTCTCAAAAGATTACCTTAGACAAAGAAGGTATAGGTTACAATGGAATTGAAAATAGGCAAAGAAAGAACCTATACATGGGGTATTTTGTTAAAGCGTCAAAATTCTATACTAGTACCTCCACCAGTCCGTATGCTCACATCACTTGCATATTATATAAAAATAAAGGACACATTAAATTTGATTGTCCATTTAAAAGGAAAGGTGTAAAGCTCAAACAGGTTTGGTGAGTCAAAGAAAAATGAGTACCAAACACACCCCAAAAACTGCTTTTTAGATTTTAGGATTGAGAATTTAGTGAAATTAGCCACATAAATAAAAGGGGGGTCGTGATGACTAATAGGCTTGGGAATAGTATATGCTTAAATTGTAAATCTTAGTATGTGTATCTACTACACTAGTATTACACTAAGAATCCTACAAGAGAGTCAAGTCAATATGATTCTTTAAGCAAGATATCCAATTTAAGTATCTAATGCCTGTATATCGTAATGATTGGGTAAAATGTTAAAATATTGAATAGGATGCAAATCTTGAGGTATTCAAAGCAAAGGTTGAAGGCTTAACTAGTTAAAATATTAGGAACCTAATATCCTTGTAATGAGTAACATAAATCATAACATTGAAGAATAAATCCACTTCCAAATGGATAAAAACATTGCTGTTTAACAAATAATTCTCATTACTTAACACATGCTTAAATATTAAAATCCTCAGTTAAGCAGATTATGTCCATTGCATAAGACTGAGCTTTAGGAATAAATCATATATTAAAAATCATCTAATCCTAAACTCATGCTTGGAGCTTCAAATGATTATATCAGTCATCATTCTAGCCACAAGCACTGATAAATCATAAACTCTATGTCTTTCAAGTGCTTATTAAAAGATATCCTATTATAATCAAATCAGGGCATTCTCTAAGGGAGTCAAAATGTTACCTAGACATTTTTATTGATTATTCCCGTCGTGCTTAAAATGTAAAAATCTCTAAGTTTGATATGTGATTAAGCAACATCCTCCACAAGAAATCTTTACCATACCCTGATCATATCCGGTAAAAACTCATCCATTATAGGGTAGTACCCTTGCTTAAAAATTGAAGACATACTTATAAGGTACCGTCCAATAATCGGATAATCAGAAATACCTAAAGAGCAACATTCCAAAATTAATATTACTCAAATTGCTCTTTGGCCTATGTAGTTGGATATATTCACTTCCACGAAAAATATTTTGAATATTGTCCACACACAATGAATATTCTTTCGAACTTAATGATAATTAAACTGTTAAAAGTGTTTGCAAAATCTCACTTCACAAGCTCTCAAACTTCAAGTCAAATCTATTAGAAGATTTTGATTATGTCAAATGGCTAAGTTATATGCTATAGGTTTCAATCTATATGATAATGCAAATGACTAGGAAAACTATGCATTGAGGACCATAAGAAAAGAAGCAGTATAGACTTATGACCCTGAAGTAAAATGGTTTATGACTTTTTGGTTTTCTAAGCTGAAGTTGGTAAAGTCAAGTACAAATCATTCAAAATCCTAGAACACTCGGCTAAACTAGTGAAGAATGATTACATGGAAAAGACATAAAAGTATGATAAGTGCAAAACTGAAGGGGAGCAAATTAGCATGAAATTTATATGATAATGCAAATGACTAGGAAACCTGTGCATTGAGGACCATAAGAAAAGAAGCAGTATAGACTTATGACCCTGAAGTAAAATGGTTTATGACTTTTTGGTTTTCTAAGCTAAAGTTGGTAAGGTCAAGTACAAAACATTCAAAATCCTAGAACACTTGGCTAAACTAGTGAAGAATGATTACATGGAAAAGACATAAAAGTATGATAAGTGCAAAACTGAAGGGGAGCAAATTAGCATGAAAATACTATGACTCTGAAACTTAAGCATAATCTTATTTGGTATCATATTTTGTGTTTACATCTCGTATCAAATCATGAATGCTATGTGTAAATTCTTGTGTGTATATTTGATACAACATGTTAATTAGATGAGTGTTGCGTTAAAACTATACTGAACTAAACTTGGTGCTTGCTTGAAAATATTTAGGGGAGCTGAGCTCCATTCCTAGAGAAAAGAGCATAAAGAACTCATGTGCATCATAGGATCACTATAGTTGGTCAAAATATTTTACAATGACTGCTTATATGGCTTTGAACTGGTAGTGACATAAATCTTCGATAAGTATAAGCATTTTATTTCATCTATGCAAGTATTAAAATTCATAGGGGGAGCATCTCGAAATGATTTCCTTTCTCATTATGCTTACCACTATTTCTTGTGCTTAGATGTGCAGTGAATTTTCTGTGGCATGCACTCAATAATGATGACTATATTGAATACTCTAAATGAAAAATATATTGCTTTGCCAAAAACTCCATGAGTTAACCATATGATCTTGTTTTGAAATGCATTGATACAATGAAGATATGTATGGTTAGTCTTTCTGGTTACAATTCTTTTTGGAATGTACTTAAAGCAAATATCTATAGCAAAACTTGTTTTGAAGATCTGAAAAGATGAGAGATATATACCAGAGTAAATTTTTGGATGAGAACTGAAGCGAGAGATTTTTTTAAAATTGAATAATCCGTAATGTGTATGAGTTTAACTAAGTAAAATAGGGGAGAGTGTTTCTGAGCTAAAATGAATATAGTTGCCTAGAATTATATTAGATGACATAATTCAAGGGGAGCAACGTCACGTAAGATGTAATCACTTGGTATCAAATCAATCAACTTTTAGTATCGCATTAAGTCACATTTGGTATCAAATTAATCAACATTTGTTCTCATTTGATATAACATTAGTCCACAGTTGGTATCACATCAATCAATATTTGGTATCCTCACATAATCTTTGAAATTTATGCATTAGCAAGGGGGATAGTTGATGTAAAAAAGGGGCTGAAGAAATTTTTTTTCTAATGGTTGAACACATTTAAAACCTTAAGATTTCTAAGGGGAGAAGAACATAAGGGTACGTCTACTCATGTTTTATTATTTTACACCTTTTTGTTGATGTCAAAAGGGGGAGAATATTGGAAGCAAAAATAATATAGAAATAAGGAGAAAAGCATAAATAAGAATTGGGGAGAAATATTAGGAGCAAAAAACTGTTGACAAAACTAATTGCAAAAGGAGGAAAAGTATAATAATGAAAATTGTTGAAACATGATGAGTATATTGTCATTCATTGAATATTTGATGCATTAATTGAGGGGGAGCCTTGTTAGGCATAACCCGTTATATATTCTTTTTTGCTCGTGTATTTGTCATCATCTAAAAGGGGGAGATTGTTGACTCTATGAGTCCAATCCAGTTTCGATAATGACAAATCACTTCGTATTTGATTTGTGCATTGAGTTTGTGAACAGGACTTATATTAAGCATGCACGGAAGGATAATGAGTCATGGAAGCCTTCAAGTAAAGCTTACAAATCTTGGCAAGATCCATGGAACTCAAAGAGTACGAGAATCAAGATGCAAGCGGCAAAGTTCAAGAACATCTTGGGAATAGGTACTTAGTACTCATGCACTTAAATTTTCGTATGATTTAATTTGAGGCTCAACATAACTTAGATAGATTTTAGGATTCATGCATTTCATGTATATCATTAGGAAACTTTCATGGACTTGAAAATACTTTTAAAATCATGGAAAATATGTTTTACAAAAGACCCAAGAACGAGAGCAAAGCAGATTTTTAAATTAGAACAGAAAAATTTCAAAAATTGGGGAGTTCGGTTGACTGAACTTGAAGTTCAAATGACTAAAGAATTTCCTTAGACGTCTAAAGATTAAACTCAGTCATCTGAAGAATTTAAAGTGCAAAATAGAAACAAGCAGAAGCACTTCAGATGACTGAACCTTCACTTCGGTCTTCTGAACTCGACACTTCGGTCATCTAAACCTTGACCTCGGTCATCTGACCCTGTATCCAAGCTATTTTTTCAAAGGAATTCAATGACTTCGGTCGTTTGGGCCTATGGCTACGGTTATATGAACCTGCGGGAAAACTTAAAAATATCATTTTTATTAAAAGAACTCGCGAGCTATTTTATTGATCCAATAGTTGAGATCAATTCTAAGGGTAAGACACTATAAATACTGATTAGCTAAACCCTAGTACATGTGCAAAAACACAAGAAGATCAACGTAAGGCGAAGAACACATTTTGTTGAAAAGAAAATTGAGATACATGAGCTGATTGTTGTACGTTTTCCTACGCTCTAGTTTCTACACATCATCTTTGGGCAAATCACCTCAGAAACTCTAAAGGGATCTTTATTATACATATTGTGCTTTAACTTGGTTTGAGGTTTGGTTATTACATTTACTTTTGTAAGAGAATCCCATATCACCATTTGTATTGAATATATTTAAAAACACTTGATATTGAGTTCAGTTTTTATATTCATATAAATATTTTTTTTGACTGGTAGAATACTTGAGAAAGTTTTATTTGGCCATTGTTTAAAGGGTAAGCATTCAAGTATTTTCAAAGTTAAAGAAATGATTTGTTGGTTACCTCTAAACTAGTTGATTAGATATCCTAAGAAGTGCATAACTAGATCTATATATATTGAAAGATAGTTTTCGAAAATCAAATATTAAGTTTTTTGATCTTTGGTATTCTCATCATATAGACATATAGATACATACTTTAAGTCAAATATTACCAAGATCACTTTGAGATTGACATCTTGAGAAAAATATTGTTTTTGACAAAGTGTACTTTAAATCTTTGTAATCTTCAAAGCTATTTTTGTATTCAAAGATTGAACCCTAATTTCTCCAAAGTATTGATTCATACAAACATTTTGGGAGATTTGTTAAAAAGAGAATTGTGTGTTAAAGCATATCATACATAAACGATTATATCTTTTTATACATTCTGAGCTTCAGATTATATCATATGGTAAATGTATTAGGAATTTGAATTGCACTCACAAGCTTTTGTTTGGAAGCTATTTTTGAGTGTTTTTACAGATCCTATTGTATACATGGTTTGATGTGTGAACCGGTGTTTGAGGAGAGAGTTGTATCTCTTGTAAGCAGCGGAGTAGGAAGGAGCTGTAGCTTTAGTAAGCAGCGGATTATAAGGGAAGCTCCGTCCCAATTTAAGGAGTAGGGATTTTAGTGAAATCCTTGAGTGGTTGCTCAAGGCGAGGGTGTAGGCCGAGTTGGTTGAACCTTGTAAAAACTGTGTTTATCTTCTCTCTTCCCTTTATTCTTTACTTTCAGCACTACGTTTAAATTGTTCATATTGTATGTGTAGGTTGAATAACATTGCACATAATTAATTGGGTAATAAGAGCTCATTGGTAACTGTACACATAGGGTTTAAGTGGTAAATAGATTTAAAGAATTTTAAAATACCCAATTCACCCCTTTTGCCCTTATAAGGCTTAATATCCTATTTTGATGCTAACAAACAAGTGGATCTTAACATGCTATGTTAAGTGATGTCTTTTCAGGACTAAATGAAGAATGCAAGGTTAAAGAGTTCGTGAGAGCTTGTACCTCAGATAAGGATGATTATATCAAGCTTGAAGCATGGATTTAAAGATTAAAACTTGAAGATCAAGAGAGCATTGATATTAAAGGAAAAGCTTCAAGAATGAAAGCCAAAGTGATCAACATGAAAAGCTTAAAGAAAGATGAAGCAAGCATAAAGACCTCAAGGAATTCAAGGATTGAAAATTTGAAAGAGTCTAGGAAATTTCATGTAAGTACTTCAAAGAATTTCAATATGATTGCATGAAACTCTTAGGTTAATGTCTTGGACCTAGATACCTTTGAACATACTTGGAAAATATTTTTATAAGGTCAAAAATTGTTTTAAAGAGGTTAGAATCAGTTTTGGAATGAAAAACACCAAAAAGAGGATTTCTCAAATGCTATCAATTTTTCTATATCCGCATTGATGTGCATTTTTATCCATCAAAAAATTATTATTTTAAAATGTATTCAACATTAAATTTTTAGTATTTTCTCTTAGCTTTCATTTTACACCAAGATCATAAAATTTGGAGTTATACAGAAAACGTTATGACTAAAATACTAAAGGGTGCTCAAAACTGACAACATGACAGACGACCGTCAAGAACTGGACAGTTGACTGCCAGTGCACTTTAAGGCATCTGTGTGGGTTTGGATAGATGATTGCCACCTTTCTTCCCCTTTGTTTTAACTGGACAGATGACTGCCCAAAATGGACAGTCATCTGTCACGCGGCTGTTATGAATTTTCTCATAACGGTCAAATTTTAAATGGGGTTGTTTGTGGCTCAAAACTTATGAAAACTTGGGGAATACTTCAAAACACTTGAGGATCAAGTTATACACTTTTTAAAGTCTATAAATAAGCCTCAAATATTATTGAATCAACACAACCCAGAATTCAAATTTTGAAAAAATTCAACGCCTCTCTCAAATTGCTCTTAAATTCTCAAGGCTCTCTCTTGCTCTCAAGCTCACATATTGTGCACGAATTCAATTGAGTTTTAGCCGATCTTCTTCCACCGGAATTGTGTTACAAATTATAAATCTTTCAATCATTGAAAGAATTAATCGGTGATATACTTCCTTGATCTTCAAGTTAATTTCCATATTGTGATTTACTTTGAAGTATATTAGTTGTGTTGTAATTGGTGTACTAACTAGCTCTTTGAGGAGCACTTTCTTTGTATGCATCTATTTGATCTTTATCTTGTGGATTGACGATTCCAAGGGTTGTTTGGATCATTGGCTAAGCAAGGGGATATTTCTTAGAAAGGCGGGCTCTAGCCTAGTTAAGGAGTGACCGGACGATGGGATATCGTTTGGAGAAGGCGAGCTTTAGCCTTAACCAAGGAGTGTTGTAAAGGTTTGTTCCGCCCATTAAAGGAACAAGTTTAGTGAATCCTTTGGTGGTTTACCAAAGGAGAGGACGTAGGCTGGGTATAAGCCGAACCTCGTAAAAATCTCTATCTCACTCTTTCATTCCCTACTCTTTATTTCAGTACATATTTAAATTGCGTGGATGGTTTAAATTTAAAATCAAATATACTACGCATATTTGAAAATCAAGTAAACTTAAAGTTTAATTTTGATTTGGGTTGCGAAAACTGAAAGAGAGTATGTTGGTTAAACCATATCTTGTGTAAACCATACGACAGTACGTTTCTTGGTTAAACACTTAAAGATAAATTTACTGAAAGTTTATTTGAGTTTTGAATATTTGGAAAGAGTGATTGAATGTTGTATTGAACATCATATTAAGCAAATCCACATATACAGGGCTTGATTAAAATTTATATCTAGGGCTGACAACAAAAGTTTTATTGTGTTTGTGAAAGGATTGTTGAATATTAAATTACATTCTTCACAAGGTTTTCAAATTCATAATCACAGGGCTTATATAAACAAACAAACTATATCAAGTTCTTATATTACCAAAGTGTTGAATACTTTATATCTTGGTTTGGTTGTTTGTTATTTAACTTGTACTTGGCAAATAAATTGATTGTTTGGCTTGAAGATTGTGTTTAACTGATTAGTTGTTTAACTGTGTTATTGATTGGATAAAAGAACTAAGTTCTTGATTGATTAAAGAATTAAACAAACAAGTCAAGAATTGGTTAAAAGAAATAAAAGAAGTTTAAGGTATCTTAAAAGGAATTAAAAGAAATTTTTAGAATCCAATTCACCCCCCTCTTGGGAAGCTATTCCTAATTTCAATTGGTATCAGAGCGGGGTTATAGCAACTCTTAACTAGAAGCTATAAAAAGATCTAAATGGCTAACTTAGGTGTAGCTCCCTTTGGAGAGGGACAATTTCAATTAGGCCACCAATCTTTTATGGACACAACTATACATTTTGGAAAAAGAGAATGCAAATATACCTTCAAACCATGGATTGGAAAGCTTGGGAGGTTTTCACGGATGGTGATCTAATTCCTACCACATCAGTAGATGGAAAACAAATACCTAAGGAAAAGAAAGACATGATTGAAAGAGATTATAAAATGTTGCAAATAAACTCTAGTGCTATGAATGCTCTATATTGTGCTTTAGATGCCAATGAATTTAATAGAGTAATGACTTGCAAATTAGTTAAGGAGATATGGGACAAGCTAGAAGTAACATATGAAGGCACTATAGATGTTAGGGATAATAGGATCGATATGCTCACAAGTGAATATGAAGCCTTTAAGATGACCTCGAATGAATCCATAACTAATATGTTTACTAGGTTCACTCACATAATCAATTTTCTAAATGCTCTAAGAAAAACCTACACTACTTATGAGATGATTAAGAAATTTCTTAGAGGGTTACAACCTAAATTGGAACCAAAAGCCACTGTTATAATGGAAGGAAGAAATTTGAAAAACACTTCCTTAGATGAACTTATAGGTTCTCTCTTTACATTTGAAATGACAATGAATAAAAAGAATGGAAAAACCAAAGCCCAAGAATCAATAGCCTTCAAAGCCTTAAAAGAAAACTCAAGTAGTAAAATCGATGAAGATGAAGAAGCCTTCATATCTAAAAAGCTAGTAAGGATACTAAGAAGGAGAAACAAATTCAAGAGAAGAAATCAAAAATCTGAATCAGAAGAAGAAGTTAGCAAGAAATCAAAGAATAAAACTCCTACGTGTTACAATTGCAACAAAGATGGACATGTAAAATCGGAATGTCCACTACTAAAGAAAGAGTCTAAGAAGAAAAAGAAAAAGGCCATGAAAGCCACTACTTGGGACATGATGAGTACAAGTAGTTCTAAAATTGAATCAAGTGACCAAGAAGTTGCTTATACGTGCTTTATGGCTTGGGACGATGAGGAAAGTTCTTCAGCCAAATCCTTAGATAATTCTTGTAGTAATTCTTCAATTGAATCTAATGATGTATGTCATCTTATGAATAACTAAAAAATGATCTATTCAAAGTACATAAGATACTAATCAAAATAAATAAACAAAATGCTTCATTGAAGAATAAGAATGAAGGTATAATGAAAGAATTAGAATCCCTTAAGAATGTTGAAATGGAAAAGGATTCAAGGATCAAGAAAATTGAAAATAAGTATGATGTTGCAATGAAAGAATTAGAAGCTAAAACTTTTGCTGAAAAAGAAAACAACTTGAAAATTAAAGAATTAGAATGTAAGAATGAAAAAAATGATAGAAGACCTTAGATCCCTATCCTCTACGGTATATGAGAAAGATATGTATATTTCTGAATTAGAGGATAAAATAAGAAAATTATCTCAAGAGTTAGAGAAATCTCAGAAGAAGGTTGATAACAAGAAAGAGATAGAGTTAAATGATCTTAAAAATCATATTGAAGATAAAGAAAAAATCATTTATAACTTTACAAAAGGATAAACAAACTTTGACAAAATGGTAGGCTTCCAAAGAATGTCTCTAAGCAAAGAAGGCATCGGATTTAATGGAATTGAAAATAAAAAGAAAAGGAATCTTTACATGGGTTATTTCTCAAAAGCCTCCAAAGACAATGCTACCACATCTAGTAATGCCTACACTAATACAATATGATCAATGTAAGAAAAAGGGGCATATAAAATTTGAATATCCTTTTAAGAGAAAAGGAGTGAAAACTAAACAAATATGGAGAGTTAAAGAAACATCCTTTATCAAACCAACCGGACCCAAGAAAGTATAGGTACCAAGGTGGAAGACTAGTTCATAAATAAAAAACTCCATGGATTAAGTCATTCCCCTTTAAAAATTGAGAAAGTAACTTAATTCATGATCAACAAACGAACTAGTAGAAAAACAAAAATATGAGTTTAGAAGCTTATTATAGCAAATTCAAAATGACATAGTTGGCAAAATCATAGGATGATTTTTTACAAAGCTTAACTTAAGAAAATATTAAGAAAATATCAAATTGAGCTTATTACATAAGTATTTCAAGTTGATTCAAGTATGATTTTTCATTTTGAAGCTCACTAGGCAAAGAGACTTAGAGACCTTCGTATAAAACTTGGAACAAGTTTTTCAAAGTTAAACAAGTTCATATTCCAAGATTAATTGAGCAAAGAAGAAAGGGCTCAAAAATATGTTGAAATGAGGAAAATCTGCTAACAGACGACTGTCTGTTCAGAGATAGACGACTGACATGTTTTGAAGTGTTTTAATACAAGTCAGAAGATTGACAGACGACTGTCAAGTAATGGATAGACGACTGCTAATGATCATTGAGCCATCTGTGAGTGTTCTACTAGACGACTGTCAACCTTCTATGTATATTGAAAAATTGATGTGTTCATGGACATATGACTGTCATCATATGGACAGACGACTGTCACCCTTTTGCTCATTTTTAAAAACCTGGTTATTTAGTGACAGACGACTGCCCCTTGTTGACAGGCGACTGCATAAATTTTTTAAAGATATTTGAGAATAAAATGCTATATGCTATATGCTACATGCTTACATGCCTATATGATATGCTATATGCTACATGCTTACATACCTATGCTACATGATATACTTGAATTATATTGAAAATTTATGGCTCATTATGTTGAAAATCTGAGCATGAGATTATTGAGTATAAGCATGAATTTTGATATGAATTCTGATTAATTCTTGACCATGCATGCTATTGATGAACCACATGGATAAACTTACTGCTCTTTGTATTGATATCCATGAGCTATGAAAGATATAATAATTATATTGATATCCATGAGCTATGCATGATGTGATAATGACTTTTGTATCTATAAAATACTTTGGTATCCATGAGCTATGCATAATGTGATAATGACTTCGGAATCTATAAAATATTTTGGTATCCATGAATATTTTTGGTATCACATTTTAAAAATTTTAATTGGTATCACAATTAAAAGCTTACTTGGTATCTCAATCTAAAATTAAATTTGTTTTTTAAGCATGACAAGTATGATTATATCTATTAGCATGATATGGCATTAATGATTTTAGCATAATATTGACATTTGATGTTTTGAAACATAGGATGATGAAAGCATAATTGATAACAAAACTGAATGTATTAAATTCAGGGGGAGTATGACTTATTGCTTATATTATGATTGTTTCCCTATTAATTAATTCAGAGAATTTTCAATTGGTATCATGAATTAAATTTTCAGTTGGTATCAATTCTCAATTGGTATCATGAATTTTAAATAGATATTATGAGTTCAATTTTAAATCGGCATCATAATATCAACAATTGAAATCTTGAGTAATGTCAAAGAAGGAAAAAGCTGTTAGTAAAGATATGATTGTTAAAACACACTACACATGTTATATTGAAAAACTATAAATTGAGTGTGTTCATATGTTTGATACGCATGTTTGATGATATGCTCAACATGTGATTTTACTTGAACTTAATTTTTTTTCTCTTTTTGATCGATGTTAAAAGGGGGAGAAGTTTTAAGAAAAAATTGAGCATGGGATTGCAAAAATTGAGCATGAACAAAATATATCAAAAGGAGGAGAAGTACTTGATGTTGATTAATAAACTTGAACTTGAATAAAGTGATGAGCATGATTGTAAAATGAAGTGATGAGCATGATTATAAAAGAGTTTTTACTTGCAAATATTGTTAAGATGATGCTTATTGAAATGGGGAGTCTTTTTAAGGCTCACTCCAATTTTTACTTCTAATTTGTCATCATAAAAAAAGGGGAGATTGTTGGCCTTACAAGGCTTAATATCCTATTTTTATGCTAACAAACAAGTGGATCTTAACTTGCTATATTAAGTGATGTATTTTCAAGACTAAATGAAGAATGCAAGGTTAAAGAGTTCATGAGAGCTTGTACCTAAGATAAGGATGATTATATCAAGCTTGAAGCATGAATTTAAAGATTAAAACTTGAAGATCATGAGAGCATTGATATTAAAGAAAAAGCTTCAAGAATGACAGCCAAAATGATCAACATGGAAAGCTCAAAGAAAGATGAAGCAAGCATAAAGACCTCAAGGAATTCAAGGATTGAAAATTTGAAAGAGTCTAGGAAATTTCATGTAAGTATTTCAAAGAATTTCAATATGGATGCATCAAACTCTTAGGTTAATTTATTGGACCTAGATACCTTTGAACATACTTGGAAAATATTTTTATAAGGTCAAAAATTGTTTTAAAAAGGTTAGAATTAGTTTTGGAATGAAAAACACCAAAAAGAGGATTTCTCAAATGCTGTTAATTTTTCTATATCCTCATTGATGTGCATTTTTATCCATTAAAAAATTATTATTTTAAAATGTATTCAACATTAAAGTTTTAGGATTTTCTCTTAGCTTTCATTTGACACCAAGATCATCAAATTTTTAGTTATACATAAAAAGTTATAACCAAAATATTGAAGGGTACTTGAAGTTGACAGCATGACAGACGACTGTCAAGAACTGGACAGTCGACTGCTAGTGCACTTTAAGGCATCTGTGTGGGTTTGGATTGATGACTGCCACCTTTTTGCCCTTTTTTTTTAACTGGATAGATGACTGCCCAAAATGGACAGTCATCTGTCACGCGGCTGTTATGAATTTTCTCATAACGGTCAAATTTTTAAATAGGGTTGTTTGTGGCTCAAAACTTATGGAAACTTGGGGAATACTTCATGACTCACTCGAAAAATGAGCAGCTCGGAAGCTATCCCAAGTATAGGAGTTCTATCGTGTAATATTAAGCCCAAGGGCTAGATCGTCTCCTCAGGGAATGCGTTTAATCTCAGATTTTACGTTCTTCCAATCGAAATTAAAAAGGTACTGAACTCAGTTCAGATTCGGGTTTTTCAAGATTGTTGAGTTCCACTTTGAATTAAATGACATGTAAATTAAAGTCCTAAACTAAATTGCACTAAATAAAAGAAAACAAGAATAGAAATTCTAGTTTACTTAAAGAAACATTGGGACACGTACTAAATAAAAATGGAAACTTCAAATAAGGAATTAAAACACGCTAAAATGGAAACTCTAATCTACCTAAGGAAACATCGACACACGCTCTAATTAAAAACGGTAACATTAATCATGGAATTAAAGCATGTAATGGAAACTCAATCACACACACACACTAAAAATCAAATCTTTAACATGAACTAAAAATTACGAATCAAAATCACAATTTAAATGCATACTAAAAAAGAACTTAACTTTTAATACAAGCGAAGAACTTGAACCGAAGGAACAAAACACAAACAAAGACCTAAATTTAACGAAACACAATAAAACCTTTTTTTTTTCTTCTTTTTTTTTTAAGAACAAAACTGGACCTCATTAGATTACTGCAAAATAAACTAAAGTACTAATTAAATCTACCATGAAATTAATTGAGAAAATACATAAATAAAGTGCAATAATAAGAAAACACCCTAAACAACGACTCAAAAACTAAAACTTTCCAATAAACCTCAATGAAAACTTAGCAACGTCCAACTAAATAAATAATTTTAATAATAAAAGTATACCTTAGACAATTATTCAAACTCACACTTTTCAAACCAAACTAATAATAAAAAAAAACAATGTTTGCATAACATAAAAAAAAACAAGAAAAATGAAAAAGGAAGAGAGAGAGAGAAGTTGCCGGCTGTGTGTGCTAGTGTAGCAGCAGGGGGGCTGCTGTTTGGAGACTTCTGTAGAGGAGAGGAACAGCCGGCTGTGCTCTAAGGTGTGGAGAAGCTTTCTGTACTGGAACAGGGGCTGAGGAGGTCTTGCAGCAGCAAGGAGGACTGCTATGCTGTGCTGGCCATGGCTGCAGCAGAGGTGAGGCAGAGGACTGCAATTGGTGTTGCTGTGATGGAGGCCGAGGCTACTGCTGGTGTTGGAGCTGGCTGTGCAGAGGGCTGGTAGGTAAATAGAGAACCAGAGGGAGAGGAAGAGCAGGGGAAGAGAGGAGAGTTTGAGGGAGAGAAAGTAAAAGGAAAGAGAAGAGAGCAAGATAAAAAAAAACAAAGCAAACTAAAGAAGAAGAAGAAGAAGAAGAAGAAGAAGAAGAAGAAGAAGAGGAAAAGGAGAGGAGAGTGGTGTGTAGGGCACAGCTGGGAGAGAGGAGAAGAGAAGAATAAATAGAGATTGGGGAAGAAAGCCCTGGACCCGGATAGGAGACCCGACCCATTTAGAGGACCCGAATTATTATATTTTTTTGTTCTATGTTCATTGCAAATTTTGCTCTTCTGGAGCCCGTATCTCACAAAACTCAAAACATGTAAGTTGTAGCTGATCCTTTCCTCTTTCTCCAAAAATTTGAATTGTCTCGATCAGAGTTTGGACGGAAAAGTTATGCACAAAATACGAACAGGTGTCGGTTTTGATTCCCGGGAATTTTCCTGTGACAAAAAATTACCAAATTCTCATAAATAGTGCAATAAAGTTCAAGAATGATGATTTTGGCATTTTATTAAAATATTGGACAATTTTGGACATTTAATTAAAAATATAAACCGTAAAGCCCGGGTTAAGATGCCCAATTACGCAGTTTCGGTGCGTAATCACTTCAAACTACTTGAGGATCAAGTTATACACTTTTTAAAGTCTATAAATAAGCCTCAAAGATCATTGAATCAACACAACCAAGAATTCAAATTCTGAAAAAATTCAAAGTCTCTCTCAAATTGCTCTCAAATTCTCAAGGCTCTCTCTTGCTCTCAAGCTCACATATTGTGCACGAATTCAACTAAGTTTTAGCTGATCTTCTTCCATCGGAATTGTGCTACAAATTCTAAATCTTTCAATCATTGAAAGAATTAATTGGTGACATACTTCCTTGATCTTCAAGTTAATTTCCATATTGTGATTTACTTTGAAGTATATTAGTTGTGTTGTAATTGGTGTACTAACAAGCTCTTTGAGGAGCAAGTTCTTTGTACGCATATCTTGTAGATTGATGATTCCAAGGGTTGTTTGGATCATTGGCTAAGTAAGAGGATATTGCTTAGAAAGGTAGGCTCTAACCTAGTTAAGGAGTGACCGGACGAGGGGATATCGTTTGGAGAAGGCGGCTCTAGCCTTAACCAAGGAGTGTTGTAAAGGTTTGTTCCACCCATTAAAGGAACTGGTTTAGTGAATCCTTTGGTGGTTTACCAAAGGCGAGGACGTAGGCTGGGTATAAGTCAAACCTCGTAAAAATCTCCGTCTCACTCTTTCTTTCCCTACTCTTTATTTTCAGTACATATTTAAATTGCGTGGATTTAAAATCAAATATACTACGAATATTTGGAAATCAAGTAAACTTAAAGTTTAATTTTGATTTGGGTTGCGGAAACCGAAAGGGAGTACGTTCGTTAAACCATATCTTGTGGAAACCATACGAGAGTACATTTCTTGGTTAAACACTCAAAGATAAATTAACTAAAAGTTTATTTGAGTTTTGAATATTTGGAAAGAGTGATTGAATGTTGTATTGAACATCATATTAAGAAAATCCATATATACAGGGTTTGATTCAAATTTATATCTAGGGCTGACAACAAAAGCTTTATTGTGTTTGTGAAAGGATTGTTGAATATTAAATTACATTCTTCACAAAGTTTTTATCAAATCAGGTGTAATCCCAAGAGGGGGGGGGGTTGAATTGGGTATTTAAAAATTTTTTTGACACTTATTTACCTCTTAAACCCTTCTTATATATTTACTAATGAATTCTTGTTACTCAATTACTTATGTGTAAGGCTATCCAACCTATACATGCAATATACACAATTTAAATGCAGTGCTGAAAATAAAGAGTAAAGGGAAGAGAGAATACAAACATGGTTTTACGAGGTTCAGCCGACTTGGCCTACGTCCTCGCCTTGAGCAACCACTCAAGGATTCAATAAATTCCTGCTCCTTAAATTGGGATGGAGCTTCCCTTACAATCCGATGCTTACAAGAGGCACAACTCCTTCCTACTTCGCTGCTTACAAGAGATACAACTCTCTTCTCACACACCGGTTCACACACCAAACCGTGTATACAATAGAATCTGAAAAATAACACTCAAAACAGTGCTTCTAACAAAAGCTGGTGTCTATAATTCAATTTCCTAATACATTAACATATGATATAACTTGAAGCTCAGAATGTATGAAAAACGATACAATCGTTTTATGTATATATGCTTCAACACAAAAATCCCTATTTAACCAAAACTCTCAAGTAAAGATATATTAAAAATGTTTTGGCGTATACTAGGGTTCCTGGTTCACTTTGCAAAAATGCACGAGTATATTTGAAGTGAACTTGTTAACAAAAACTTTGTCTTGAATATTAAATCAATCAAAATCACAAAGTTTAATTTCAAGTATTCAATCACAAACCAAGTATATTATTTTTTCAGAAAATATCCCTCAATAAAATGCATAGTTATAAGTACCAAGGATATTTAATCAAGAGTTAATATGACTGAAATATAGTTCCTTTAGAAAATGCACACTTGAATCAAATCTTTCAATCAACCACACAATTTAAATCAAGTAATGATCTTGTTTAGAATAACTATGTATATATATAGGTACTTTCAAGATCAACCTTTTAATCAAAATAGTTTTTTCAATAATAAGCTCAATGAATGATATATATGTATATTTATATACTCTTGAATCAAAAATCAATCAACCAAGTTAATTAAGCTCTCTCTCAAGTAATGATCTTTTCAAAAATCAATGTTTATACGATTGTGCACACTCAAGATCAAAACTTTTCTAATGATAATCAAGATCACGTAATGAGATAAGATGAGAATTTCTTACGAATAAAAACTTGAAAGATCAAACCTCAATACTAGATTGAAGTACAGTTGAGTAAACAAGTTCCCTTTGAGAATCTGAGTTGATTTTCCCAAGCTCGAAGATTAGAGATTGAAGTGTAGGCATTCGTATAGCAATAGGAGCAAATTTTCCATATTCTTTCAACAAGGTGTGTTCTTCTCTTTCTTGTGTGTCTAACCTCTGTTCTAGGGTTTAGATATTCAGTATATATAGTGTCTTACCCTTAGGATTGATCTTAGCCATTGGATCAATGAAATAGCTCGCGAGTCCTTTTAATAAAATTCTGATTTTTAAACTTTCTCACGACTTCAGGTAATCGAAGTGGGGTTCAGGCTCCTGAAGTGGCAAGTTCAGGTGCTTGAGGTCCTCAGTTCAAGTGACCGAAGTGCCTCTGCCAGGTTCTATGTTTCCCATTAATTCTTTAGGCTATCAAACTTAATCTTTAGGCAACCGAAAAAATTCTTCAAGCGACTAAAGTTGAGTTCAGGCTACCGAGGTGCCCTTTTTCTCAATTTTTCCTTTCTAACTTAAAAATATGCTTTGCTCCTTTTCTTGGGTCTTTTATAAAACAAATTTTCCATGTTTTTAAAAAACATTTCTAAGTCCATGGAAGTTCCCTAATTATGTACATGAAATGCATGAATCCTAAAATCATTCTAAGTTATGTTGAGTCTCAAATTAAATCATACGAAAATGTAAGTACATGAGTTCTAAATACCCATTCCCAAGATATTCTTGAACTTTGACGCTTGCATCTTGATTCTCGTACTCTTTGAGTTCCATGGATCTTGCCAAGATTTGTTAGCTTTAATTTGTGACTTCCATGACTTATTATCCTTCTGTGCATGCTTAATATAGTTCCTGTTCACAAACTCAATGCACAGATCAAATACCAAGTGATTTGTCATTATCAAAATAGGATTGGACTCGTAGAGTCAACAGTTTTCAAATTCATAATCATAGGGCTTATATAAACAAACAAATTATCTCAAGATCTTATATTACCAAAGCGCTGAATTCTTTATATCTTGGTTTGGTTGTTTGTTGTTTAACTTGTACTTGGAAAATAAATTGATTGTTTTGCTTGAAGATTCTATTTAACTGATTGGTTGTTTAACTATTTTATTGATTGGATAAAAGAACTAAGTTTTTTATTGATTAAAGAATTAAAGAAACAAGTAAAGAATTGGTTAAAAGAAATTAAAGAAGTTTAAGGTATCTTAAAAGGAATTAAAAGAAATTTTTAGAATCCAATTCACCCCCCTCTTGGAATTACACCTAACTTAACACCTTCAGCTCTCCTATTCATTCTACGGGGATGCCTTCTTTTTCGTTAGCCCATCACCATGAGCCATCTCTCTTTTTCACACTTACTACCTCAAAGTGCATGCTTCCGTCCATTTGTCCATCTAGATACTTTGAGGTTGGGGGGGGGGGGGGGGGGGGGGTGTTCCCCAACCACCCGTGCCATTATTGGGTTTATCAACATTCCTCCCCTCATATCATATAAGACTATTTCCTTCATTAATGCAAACATGCTAGCATGCTTATTTAATCCTTTAAGCATTTTGCATTAGGCATTCATACATTTATTCATCCACTTGTGATCACTTATGTGCATAATAGAGTCATAGCTCTTACCAAACTTTTTAGGAACTCTAGGAGTCTACTTGCTTTTTTATTAGAATCATGGTAATTTTACATGCGTTTCATACATATATCATTTGCATGCATAATCATCTCATTCATTTAATCTCTTTCAAAAGGTTTAGTTTGCCTTTGATATTAGCCAATTAAGTCATTCCTTGTTTCTAGAGTATACTGAGTGAGGATCATAGGGGATCATATTGAGAATCGAGTAGCTAAGATAGAGCAGAATAAAAAAAAAGTTAGTCAAGACCTCAAGATTCTTTAGGATCATATGGATAAACTAATGCAGGTGCTGGCAATAATAAACCAAGAGTAAGGGAAACGGATCAATCCACTAGAGTTAAGAGTCATTCTAGGCGTAGGGACCATTATAAAAGAGCTTGTGCCTTCAGTGGTCTAATCTCCCTTGGCAATGCCTATCATAACTGGAGTTAGCTTTTATGCTCAACCCTTTATGCTCAAATCGTTAAGCCACCAAAAGGGGTATAAACTTCCCGAGGGGATCTATGAACATCTAGCCTCAATGATGACCTCAGAGAAATATAAGAGGAAATATTTGATAAATCCATCCTTCAGAGGTGGAGGGATGAAGCAAATATAGGAACCAATGAAGAAGAGGACACACCCTATCCCGGGAACACCAATACCTTTGATCCACACTTGGCTCCTAGTATAGCAACCTTTCATGCACTTTAAATGTCATAATTTGACAATTTTGATTGGAAACAATGCCCTACTACTGATGCTATAGTGTTCTCCAACAGGATAGCTACATATAACCTAGATGATAGACTTCTCATCCAATCCTTTCGAGACAGTTTAACTAGGTCACCTTTACATTGGTACAAGCATTTGGACAAAACTCAAATTCAAACATGGATTGATCTAGTTAATACCTTCCTATCCCAATATAAGTTCATCAAGAAAGTGTCCTTTGATAGGACGACA
This sequence comes from Malania oleifera, assembly GCF_029873635.1. Lineage (NCBI taxonomy): Eukaryota > Viridiplantae > Streptophyta > Magnoliopsida > Santalales > Ximeniaceae > Malania > Malania oleifera. The sequence goes on from NC_080424.1 coordinate 15,082,244, forward strand.
TTACGGGATATCCAGAAGAGGGCTGATAAGAGGTTCAAGGAGTATGGTGATAAATGTAAAGAAGCTGCCGTACTAGTGCAACCTCCTCTCATAGTCCATCTTTCAACTATCTTGTTAAATACAAATATGATCCTTTATTAAGCCCATCGTACATTTATTTCTTCATAACTCATCATAAGATCTCCCCCATACTAGGGAAATTTCGAGGAGGAGAAAATGAGAAAAAGAAAAAAGAAAGCAAAAGAAAAATAAAAAAATTTCAAAAGAGGAACCTAAAAAACAAAGGGAGAATGAAAGTGGATAACAAAAAAAAAAAAAAAAAAAAGGAGTGAAAGTTCACTCACTAATGCAGAAAGAGTGAACCAAAAAATAAGAAAAGTGTCATGGGGCAAATTAAAAAAGAATGGTGCCAGAACCCTCTAACGATGATCTTTTAACCAATTCAGAATCTCAACTCAAATGAAATTTGAGCCTTACAATCCTTTCCTTCTATATCTCGTAACCTAAGCCTACATTACAGTTCTAACAAAAGTCCTGATTGAATTGATATATTTGCCTAGTCTCAATTAAGTTATCAAATTAGGGCATCAAGTCTTGAAATACGTTATGACCTGATCCCATAATGGGTATGTAGGTAATTTGTTGTGATCAAATAACAAGTTTGATCAAGATCTCCTTAAGATTAGATAAAATTTCTTGACTTACTAAGGGTTGGAGTGTTCTTGGAGTTTTAAAGCTAAGTTTCCTTTCTTTTAAGAGCCTTAAAAATAGCCTAAGTTTCGTCCATGTCATTAAGCCCACCTCAAGGCCCAAAGACTCAGCAAGGATGCTAAGAGTTCTTTTTATCACACAAAGAGGCTGATGAAATAGGGATGAATTTATAACTTTACGTTGAGATGGTAGTTTTCTAAAAAAAAAAAAAGTTACGATGAATGATGAGGTGCAGACGATACTATTTAGCATTGAACAAGCATAAAGAATGAGGGCCAGTCAATACCACTTTTGCCAAAAGCTGAGATGATGTCAAAGAGCTTCAATTGTTCCCCCCCCCCCCCCAAAAAAGGTTGAGTTGAAAACCTGAACAAATAGCTTTGTAATTCCTTGAGCCCTTTAAGAGGAAGTCATTATTTGGAGAAAAGCATGGGATAAAACGGATTAAGTTTTAGAGTCAAAATATGGGTGATGCTACTCAAACTTATGTAAATCCATTTTCCATTAGACTAGTCATCATGCTATCATGACCAAATGTGCTTGATAATACAAATTGAACATTGGGTTATTACATTGCACTATTTATGTTTTAGTGTCATTTGATTTATTAAAAAAAGGGGAAGGGGGGGGGGGTTAAAGTCGTTGCTAAAAGTTATCAAGCTAGAGGCAATGTGAAAAGTGAAGACCTCTAAAACCAAGCTTATTCCAAAGATGTTATTGATAATCTTGAAAATATTTAGAATAAAATAGAGGAATCATAGGACAAAGTGAAGAATGTATCTGCAAATTTGACTAGCATTCAGAATAGTGAAGTTGCTAGGAGGAACCCATTGAACTCTTGGGTCAATCGAAAATTTAGGTGGAATAATGGAGGAACATGTGTAACAGAGGGTCAACATTGGTTCTACTTTTCCTAATGGAAGAAGATAAGGAAAATAAGATCACTAGGGAGTTTGAAGTAGAGGACAATCATCTCATTTACTCAATTCTTTGAATTGACATCGAGGTTGCGCAGGGTTAAAGTACTAGTAAACCGTCTCCTGATAAGCAAGCACGGAAACCATGCAAATGGAAATGTTTGAGCATTTCACCCATATCCCTAGTGAGACCTTGTTAGCTAATTGCATGCCTTTTCATTTAGCGTAAAATTGATTTAAACATCAAGGTTACAATTCTAAAAGTGGGGTAGTCATTTATAAAAGTTCAAGGAAACATGGGTTAGTCAACATTTTTGAGACTAGCAGATCAAGCTATAAACTTGAGTAGATCAGTTCCAAGTGGCTTGGGTTAAATGTAATATAGAGTTTTGACACACTTGTAAAAGTTTGTGCATTTTCATGCATTCCATGCATTTCATCATTAGTGAAAGGAAGCATTTCATATGCACCCTATGTGGAGCTTTATTATTGCATAGGTATAATTAGGAGGCATCCTCACTTCATGCATCATGATGAATATCTTGCAAATTTATTTTATAGATTTGTGAGTAATGATCATTTTACTTCTCGTACCCTTACTTCGTTCCCTTTTGCAGATAGTTGTGGTTTGCACCCTACTTTGGAGGCATGTGGCGAAATACCAAAATTTGAGTAGTTTTCCTTACAAACCATGTCGGTTTGTCTACCTTGGGTATGGGGGTCAATTCTTCCTAATCTTTGGTAGTTTTCCTTTCCCTACTTCAAAGGCATGTGGCAAAGTACCCAAATATAAGTAGTTTTCTTTACAAATCGTGTCAATTTGTCTACCTTAGGTATAGGGTCCAATTCTTCCCAATCCTCGATAGTTTTTGCGTCCCTACTTCGGAGGCATGTGGCAAAGTACCCAAATCCAAGTATTTTTTCCATACAAATCGTGTCATTTTGTCTAACTTGGGTATAAGGGCCAATTCTCCCCAATCCTTGGTAGTTTTCACTTCACTACTTCGGAGTCCTATGGCAAAGTACCCAACTTCAAGTAGTTTTCCTTACAAATCATGCTGGTTTGTTTACCTTGGGTATAGGGGCCAATTCTCCCCAACCCTTGGTAGTTTTCACTTCACTACTTCAGTGGCATGTGGAAAAGCACCCAAATCAAAATAGTTTTCATTACAAATCGTTTAAGTTTGTCTACCTTGGGTGTAGGGGCCAATTCCCCTCAATCCTTAGTAGTTTCCCCTTCCCTACTTCGAAGACATGTGGCAAAGTTCCCAAATTCGAATAGTTTCCTTATCAATTATGTGGGTTTATCTATCGTAGGTCTAGAGGCCAATTCTCCCTAATACATAGTAGTTTTCCCTACCATGGAACGGTATGGTCTGCATCCTCTAAAATTGATGTGTTAAATCCCACCACCTTTCTACCCAAACTATGGTATGTGTTGAGTATGCTAGTATAGGTCTCCTTAAATGCAGGTGTTAAATCCACTGCCTTTCTGTCCAATCCTTGGCATGTGTTAAGTCTGCTATTGTTGGTCTAAATATGGTAGACTCAATAGCATCCAGATCAAATCCCAAACATGAGTTGAGTTTGTTATGGTCAATCTTGTAGATTTGATCAATATGATGATACGTAAAAGCCTATCACCACGTCCTCTTTCTGATTTTGGGAAATAATGGCACACATTTATTTTTACAAGACACACATTTCTTTGTTGCTAAAATTTTTCTATATAATGCTCGAGCCAAAATTCATATCTTTTGTCTTTGTAGATTTGTTATTATAGGATGCTACAAGAAAATGTCTTCCTAGCACCCTAAGTAACAAACTTAAAAAAAGATGCAGCTATAGACACCTTGTTTTGTCCTGTTGTTATTGAGCAAAATTTGGGTCTTTATACCTTATTTTCATTTCAATTTAGGCTTATTTAGGTGGTCTTTATTTTGAAAAGTACATCAGAGTTCCATCTAAGGTCTTTGCCTAGGCACAATCTGTTATTTCCATTCACTCATCCTCACTATCTTGCGTTGCATGTCCAAGCACTAAAAATCGTACAAGCTTTTATTTGCATTTTTTTTTTACAATGCAATCAAAAATGAAAAAAAAAAGTATATATAAAAAAATCGTATAAGAATATAGCCACGGTATCCTTGCACTCTATAGGCCAGCCTCTTGAGCTCCTTCACACACAAAAGCAGAGGTCCAAGTTAGTAAGGGCCTAACTGGGCTTACATTTAAAATTCAAGGCCCATTGTGGGCATGTGCTAGCATTTAAATTCTAAATGGGCTTAAGTTAAAGAACTAAGCAAAGAGTGGGGCTATATTTAGACTAGGCCCAATTTTTTACATATCAAATCTGACCTAGCCCCCATCCACTAGTCCTTTTCTCCCACCTACTTCCCCTACAACCGCAAAAGACCCAGCAAATTCCTCAGAACCTGCTTTCACCCATACCCCTCTTACTTGCTCCAACAAAATTTGGAACTAATCAAGCTTTTGCCTCCCTTCTATTTAGCCTAGGGGGATTTTTGAAGAAAGAGGTCCCGAAGGAGAGTAAAGAAGAGGAGACCACTCAGCTAAGAAATAGAGAGAAAGAAAGGGAGAAATAAGAAAGAGACAACTTTGTTGAAACAAAGAAGAACGGTAAGAGAGAAGAAGAGCGAAAGAAGGGAATAGGCAAGAAAAAAGAAGTGCAACAAAGAGGAAGGAGTGTTTGAAGGTTCAAAAGGTTAGTACCCCTACCTAGAACCCCATTGTTAAATTTTTGAATCTTTGGTTGAGTTGATCAGGTTAGTTCAAAACCAAGAATTCCCCAAACAGAACCATTAGAGCCTAAGAATTAGAATTCAAAAAAAAAAAAAAAAAAAATCTTGCAAGTTTCTTCAAATCGTCAAATAAAATCCCCTCAAATCCCTAAACTAAACTTCCTCAAATCCCCAAATAAAGCCCCCTTAAAACCTTAAATATAACCCCCTAAAAGCCACAAAACCCCTGCTAAATTCCCTAAAAAAGTTTTTAAAAAATAACCTTCCAAATTCCTCAAAATCCTAGAAAACAAACCTGAGTTTTACTTTAGATCCAAAAGAATCAAACCCAAAAACCCAAGTCAAACTACCTAGATTCAGGTCAAAGACCCGAATCCTCAAACCAAAACCTGACCTAGGGACCTAGGTCAACTTGACCTGGGTCTAAGTCAACTTATCCAAGGACCCTGACCCATATCCAAGACCCAGGTCAACTCTGACTTAGGTCCATTGACTTAGCCCCCCAGTCCAAACACAACTAACCCTAACCTAGACTAGCCCATTACGCCAAGCCCAATTAAACCTAGGCCTATACTAACTCAACCTAGCTCAGGTCCATCCTAAAATAGACCAGCCCAAACCCCTAACCTTGGCCCAAACCAAGCCCTATAAGCCCATTACCTAAACATAAAACTAAGCCCAAACATCATCCCCAACCTAAGTCAATGTTGCCTTGGGTCAACTAACCCCAAACCCATCATAAGATCAAGCCCAATCCTCCTAGCCCAATATCAGACTAAGCCCAATTGGGCCTGACCAGGCCTAAGCCCATTTCAACCAAAACCCAACAACCCAGTTAAGCCTGACCCACTTGATTAGTCCCCAGCCTAAAGCCCACCTACTTACCTAATCAACCAAGGCCCAAATCCCAGCCGCCCTAGCCAAACCCAATCTGACCTCAACCTTAACCTAATCCCAAACTAGATCCCATCTAACCCTAACCCTAACCTTAAGCCAACTTAAGATTGGACCTAACCCAAACTCAACCTGGGTTAATACCTAGGTCCACCAAGCCCTCACCCCACTTGCTTGGCTCACAAGAAAGTGTGAGAAAACCTCAGGAAAACACAAATACTAGTGTAGAAAATTAAAAAAAAGAGAAAAGGGTGAAGGGGGTTTATTAGGAAGCCTTTTAAAGCTTAGGACCTGATGTTAGTTGGTAGAGAGCTTGAAGATTTTTGCCCTTCCCTAAGATGTGACCTACAAAAACAAAAGGGGGTACAAAGATAAGGGTAGGTAGAGAAAGAACTGAGAGAATGAAAAAGAAAATAAAGGAAGAGACAGGAAAAAGGGAATAGAAAGAGAGAGAGAGAGAGAGAGAGAGAGAGAGAGAGAGAGAGAGAGAGGTAAGAAGAGGTTTATCTTGGGGGACCTCTGGGAAATGATGATCGGAATTGGCGATGGCCATGGCAGTTGAGGCTGGTAGAGTAAAGAGAAAGAATAACATAAGGGTGAGAGAGAGACAAGAATAGAAGGTTGAGAGATTGGAGTGAGAGAAAGCAGGAGGAGGGAGGGAGGGAGAGAGATAAAGAGAGAGAGAGAGAGAGAGAGAGAGAGAGAGAGAGAGAGAGAGAGAGAGAGAGAGAGAGAGAGAATGAGGAGAGAAGATTCAAGAAATAGGGAAAAGAGAAGGAAAAAAGAAAAGAGGAAAGAAAAAACAAATATATATATATATATATATATATATATATCATGTATTATGTTTTTTTTTTTTTTTTTTAAAAAGTCAAAGTGGGACACATGCCACCTTTCATACAATGACATGTGCCATCACCACATCCAAAGAAATTGGGTGACCTCACCTACGTGATATGGTGCAATCCCAACTATTGAAGCGATATTTTCTTTAAACGGTTGGGATCATGCCATATCAGCGGTTCAAGTTTAATTTCCTGCACTCGTCACCATTTGCCAATGGTAGGTGACATCATGCTGATGTCACACCGCCACGTGTCAGTCTCTGGAATTCAAAAAAAATTTTTTAGTCACCCTATGCCACCACGTGACGCCATGGATGGTTGACACATGGCAACCTCATAAACTTAAACACAAAAAAAAAAATTAGATTTTAATTAAACCGACTTTAAATTAAATAAAACAAAACAAGATTTAAATCCTAAAATAAATAACTCAATCAAATACTAACTCAAATGATAATACTAATTAAGAAGTGAAAGAACACAAATGAACCTTAATAATAACTTCCAAACACAATTTTAAAACTAAAACTTTAATTGAAATTTTACTAAAAAAAAATACAATTATTCAATTAATTAAAAGCAATAAGAAAATAAAAATAAAAGAAAAGAGAAGAAAGAAAAGAGAAAGGAAGAGAGAGAGAGAGAGAGAGAGAGAAGCAAAGCTGGCCGAGGTGAAGTTGGAACAATAGCACAGTGGAACAACACACAGGGAGGTCTCCTCAGTAACATAGCAACTTGGAACCTTTAGTAGCAGAGCTCGGCGGTGGCACAACAACAACATAGATGGAGATGAAGGAGGAGGGCCTCTTGGCTGTGATGGCAGCAGGGGTCTCAAGTTTGCTTTCCAGCAGCAATCGTAGGGGTGAGCAGCTTTAGTTGGAGTGGTCCTCGGGTGCTTCCTCTACATGCAACACAGCGAGTGGCTTTGGAAGAAGATTCACGGGAAGCAGCTGGGAGAAGATGAGAAGGAGGGAAGAGAAGAGAAAGGAGAGAAAGGAGAAGGAAGAGAGGAAGGAAGAAGAGAGGAAGGAGAAGAGAAGAAGGATAGGGGATGGAGAGAGAGCTAAGAGTGAGAGAGAAGAGGTTGAGATCGAGAGAATGGAAGAAGAGAGGAAGGAGAAGAGGGAAGAAGGAAGAATTGAACCCTGGGTGCTGTCCATGGAAGAAAGAAGAAAAAAAAGAAGATAAATATAAGGAGACCCCCAAAACCTACCCAGCACACCAAGGATTACAACCCAGATCTGGCTGCATGGCTGGATCAAATCAGGAAATTTTTTTAATTAATTTTTTTTCTTTTTCTTTTTTTTTTCTTTTTTGTTTCCCAGCGATCCAGCCCCACTTTTGACCATCCTAGAGCCTGTATCGCTTGAAGCTTAAAACACAAAAGTTGTAGATAATTTTCTTGATTTTTCATAGAATTTTAAATCGTCTTGATCAGAGCTTGGAAGAGAAAAATATGCACAAATTACAATGTAGTGTTGGTTTTAGCTTCCAATAAGCGCCCTACGACAAAAAATACCAAAAATTCATGATTTACTTAATAAAACCCAAATATTATAAATAGGACACTGTGCTAAAATATTGAGAGTAATTAGCTATTTAATTAAACATATAACTCTTAATGCATGAATTAAAGCACCTAATTACATAGTTTAAGCGCGTAATCACACCCTCGACTAATGTTTTGCTATTCTCTAGCAAATAACGTGAATGAATTCTAGGATGGTATCCACAAATACTAATTCCAACAAACATTAAATGAATGCACATGTGACACAATCATACCATTTCACATAGAGAAATATAACCAAATTTCACACCAACTCATTCATATTCAATGCACACAACTCCGAAGCACATCACTCATGCAAGTTTCATCATTATATAACAATTAAGAACGGTATACTCACATGAAGTTAACCAATAGTACAATTCAGAGTTAATGTGGTCATATAATTTCGAGTATAAATAGGTGAAATCTCGAGAAATGTGTGATGTGTGGCTCGTTACACCTAGGATACCAGTGGACACCTATAGAACGATCATTTTGACTCGGCCTAACTGGTATACCCTAAAATATACTTAAAAAGTATAGGTTCACTCATCGTATGTGAGGAGGAGTGTTGCGATCAAACATCCTATATATTATGAGGAACAAAAGCTAAATGTATGGAGTGGACTAGTCTGAAAAGGATCTAACCTATTTGTGAGGTGTTGGGTCTTTCACCTTAGCATCTTCTCACCTACTCGCCATGTCCAACCAATACCAATACCACCCTAGATCAACTTATTCACAAACCAAGCATGCATATGAGACATTAAGTGGTTGAAGAGTCTTCATATGTGGAGAACTTGTGTCGTGTCCATGACTTTTTATGCATTTCTATGGAGCAGGTATTAATCTTTCATTTCATGTGCATTTCTAATTTTCTTATTCTTTCTTTTGCTCATTCTTTAATTTTTGTCTTTTCTTGGTCAATTAGGACAATCATTGCACTTCTTTTGTTGTCTTCATACCATCAATGGATATTAAGTTCGAACAATATTCCATGAAATAAGTCTATCTCTAGGGGTGGCTCAGCCTTCACATCTTGAGTAGGCTACAAGACCTAAGTTTCTATCTCCCCACTAGATGTCATCTTTAGGCTAGCAAGTCAAAAACATAGACTAGTGTACAAAGAATATCTAGAAAAAAGAAAAGAAAAGTTGAGTTTCATGAACTCTGAGCTAACGTCAAAAACTCAAAAGAACGATAAATGGCTCAACAATACCTCACAAGGTGTCATAGTCATCATAGGTGCTCTCTCAGTGCTCATAAAGAACCCTAAGTGCTACAAGTCACGTGAAAGTGTATTTTCAGTCTCGTGAGACACCATGTAAGTACAAGAGTTTATATAGACAAATTAACACGAGTGTACTACCAATCAATTCTTTATGGAGTTACAAAATCATGTAAATAGAAACTACACATAAATGACTCAAGTGTGTAATTCTTAGGTTATATGCAAGTATGTGAAGGGTATAAGTTAGTGTTAATCATGACATAAGTCAGTGTAATTCCTTAATACTCTTTCTTATTTTCTTTCTTTCTTGTTGTTTTTTTTAATATAAAACCCAGCAAGTAGACGTGCACAGTGTCAAATGCAAATCATCATCCCCCGACTAAAGTGGAACATTGTCCTCAATGTGAAAGCATAGGAGAGATAGAGAAGATGTGCACATGAGAAGTAGAGCATACTTGGGTGGAGAAGTAATGGGAAAAAAAAAAAATGAAATTACAAAAAAATGTACCTGAAAATTAACTAAAAACAAAATAAGGTAAAACAAAATGAAAAGAAGGGAAATAAAAACATCACAGTTGTGTGGCGGAGGCTCTGGAGGAATTTCGTCTAGTAGGTGCAGGTCTATAAATTGAACTAGCGGGTCCCCAAATTTGAGCCGCCACAATGAATCAGTATTAATACCTGCACGAAAGTTAGCCTCAAATGAATTAATACTCTTCAAAATACCAGACAATACATGTGCAAATTGACTTTCTTGTTTTAACAAGAAAGGATCTTTATTCAGTATGTTTTCTAGGAAATTTACTTCGTTATTAACTGGTTTTTGAGGAAAAGTTGTTGGAACAGTTACCTTTTGTTCTTTAGAAGCATTAGCATTAAAGGTTTTACCTGGTTCCTTGAAGGTTAAATTCTTACCATTCTGCTCACCCTCTTTATCAGGTGTACCAATCATCTTACTAGTGCAGGGATTTGCTTCAGCATTGAACTCCTTGACATTTATTCTAGTAGAGAGTGACTGTTCCATGACTGCCAAGCTCTGAGAATAAGGTACCACAGGTTGGTACTCCTTAGTTGTCTCACTCTCTTCATTAACTAACTTCTTCACTTCTAGACTCGCTTCACTTGATATTTCTTTGACTTCCTCTGTCTTAGTCATAACCTCAGGTGCAAGGACAACTGGTTGTCTGTTGATGAACATGTCAGGCTGAGAAACTTTTTTCCCACTTCTCAAAGTAATAACGACCTTCGCTATCTCAAGAGAAACATTATGTATTTGTTGCTATTGCTGTTGGTATTCTTGAGGACTAGGCTGAGGTTCTACCAGGAATTTTCCTTTTTTTAAGATATTTAACTGCGTGCTCATCACATTAGTGGTGTCCCGCAATTCATTTACGACCTGAGTATATTGATTGTTAGTTGTGATTTGAATCTGCATAAACTTCTGGAAAGCGTCCTCAAAAGACTTCTCTGGTAAAGCAAGTGTTGCATTAGATTGAAATCTTGATGGCGCATAGCTCTGAGGGATCTATTGTAGCTGATACTGAGGCGAAAGAGTGTTTGGATAATATGTTAGCTCATATATATCTCCACCATTGATTGCGCTAATAGATTGTACTGCCATGGGTGCCTGATCGTATTGTGTAGTCCATTGTTGGACACTTTTAGCCAAGTAATCAAAGAATGATAGTGCCTGATCCGCTTCCTTATTGAAGAGTTCTCCATTGCACATGGTCTGGACAAAGTGTTTGCAATCAGGAGTAAGAGTTGTATAGAAATAATTAACTAATCTTCATGATTCAAGCCCGTGATGTGGACAAGTACTTAATAGATCCTTGAACCTTTCCTAACAAGCCCGAAAAGTCCGTCACCCTTCTGCATAAATCGACTGATCTGTTCCTACAAAAATTGAGTTCTTTGTGAGGGACAAAACTTATCCAAAAATTCACGCTCCATATCAGCCTAATTAGAGATAAAGTGAGGTCTCAAAGAATTAAACCACATCTTCGCCGTATCCTTCAAAGAGGCAAGAAATAAACAAAGTCTAGTAAATTTATCAGTTCTAGCATAAGAGAAAAAAATATTGCAAGTTAACTCAAACTCCATCAGGTGCCAATAAGGACACTCAGATTCTGTCCTGTAGAACTGAGGTATCAATGACGTTCTCTCATGTTGCATCATGAAGTTAAGTTCGTCATTAGGTAAAATAGTGTAAGATGATGCAATGGTGTATGTAGGCTACAAAAAATCCATAAGCATGCGTGGTGCAGGTGCAGCCATATTTTCTTCAAAGTTTAATTATTTTTTTCTTTTTTCTTTTTTTTTTCATGAGAAAAATTAAAATAACGAGAAAAACACTAATTTGAAACTAAAACTGACATTCCCCAGTAACGGTGCCAAAAAATTGACTCACTCGAAAAGTGAGCAGCTTGGAAGCTATCCCAAGTATAGGAGTTCTGTTGTGTAATATTTAGCCCAAAGGCCAGATTGTCTCCTTAGGGAATGCAGTTTAATCTCAACTTTTGCATAGTTCCAATCATAAATAAAAAAAATCACTGAACATAATTCAGATTTGGGTTTTCTAGTTTGTTTAAGATTCGTTTGATAAATTAAACGAACATGCAACTTAAATTCCAAATCCTAACACGCACTTAATTTAACAACGAGAAACAGAAATCCTACTTTTAATAGCCAAATAAGAATTGAAGCACACGTTTGAACTTCTGAATAAAAATCAAGACGATATCTTTTCTACTTAATTTAAGCACAAAATGAAAAAAATAAACTCATTCAAACATAAATTCAACAATAGCCAAATTTCTAACACATTTAAGAACTCAAACTAAAATCAGAAATTTAACAACAAAACGATAAACTTAAACACCAAAAAAAAAATTAGATTTTAATTAAATCGACTTTAAATTAAATAAAACACAACAAGATTTAAATCCTAAAATAAATAACTCAATCAAATACTAACTCAAGTGATAATACTAATTAAGAAGGGAAAGAACACAAATAAACCTTAGTAATAACTTCCAAACACAATTTAAAAACTAAAACTTTAATTAAAATTTTACTAAAAAAAACAATTATTCAATTAATTAAAAGCAATAACAAAATAAAAATAAAAGAAAAGAGAAGAAAGAAAAGAGAAAAGAAGAGAGAGAGAGAGAGAGAGAGAGAGAAAGAGAGGAAAACAAGGTTGGCCGTGGTGAAGTTGGAACAGTAGCACAGTGGAACAACACACAGGGAGGTCTCCTCACCAACATAGCAACTTGGAACCTTCAGCAGCAAAGCTTGATGGTGGCAGGACAATAGTAGGGATGGAGATGAAGGAGGAGGGCCTCTCGGCTGTGATGGCAGTAGGTGGCTCGGGCAGTAGGGGTCTCGGGTTTGCTTTCTAGCAGCAGCTGTAGTATGAGCAGCTTCGGCTGGAGTGGTCCTCGGATGCTTCCTTTATAGGGGGCACATGCGGGTGGCTTCGGAATAAGTTTCATGGGCAACAGCTGGAAGAAGAAGAGAAGGAGGGAAGAGAAGAGAAGGGAGAGAAAGGAGAAGGATGTGAGGAAGGAAAAAAAGAGGAAGGAGAAGAGAAGAAGGAGAGGAGAAGGAGAGAGAGCCGAGAGTGAGAGAGAAGAGGCTAAGAACGAGAGAATGGAAGAAGAGAGGAAGGAGAAGAGGGAAGAAGGGAGCCTTGGGTGTAAGAACCCGAATCGTGATATAGGGAATTAATTAATTAAGAGAGGGGTAAATTGGTAATTAAGAAAGCTTCATCGACGAAGCCATAGTTCGTCGATGAAGTCTTTGTAGTTCTTGGTGACGAAGTGCAGAGTCTCGTCGACGAGGAGTGGCCGGGTCAAAGGGTTATAAATAGATATTTTCATTACTTTCTCAAATTCTCTCTCTATCTCTCTAGAAACTCAACCTACTCTCTATCTCTCTAGATTTTTTCTCCGTATGTAGTAGAAATCATAGATCCGACGTTACCACGAGGATCAGGGAAGGATTCCCTACAAGTTCTACGGATCAGATCTTTGTTTTGGGCACTTTTGGGTTTTGGCTCAAAATTGAGGTAAGGCTCGATTTTTAGTTCTGATTTGGTAGTCTTGTAAGTAATAGAGTTGTGAGGGAGTTTGGTACTATGGGTTGTAGGTTTTGGAACTCGGTTTGCGGTTTAGGGGTCTTGGAGTTTGGGATTTGTCATTCGGGAAAAGGTAAGGGGATTCAATTTATGTTGGTTATTTTTGAAATTAGACTCAGTAGAATTGTTATTCACAGTCCTGTGTGTGTTTTAGTTACTCATTTGGGGAAATCTAATAGGGAAAACTATGGGTTTTTCATGTAACAATTTTTAGGAAAAAGGGGGTACTGGGCTGCAAGCCCTGGTTTTGTTGGAAAACCTTTGGTATACTGTGTTATGTATTGTGTTAGGGATGGTCGTACCTTGACTTTATTAAATTGTATACACTTGGAAAATCACGATTTATAGATTACCAAATGGGTGTAGTTTGTTTTGTTATACGAGCTTGCATGGTTGTGTTTTGATGAAATGCAATAGGAATTGGGTTCCAAGTTGTTCCAGGTACTGAAAGAGTTTCTGGCTCTATATCCGAGGGCATGTGTTTATCGCCTGCTATGTTTGGCAAGAGTGTCCGTCTCTCTATTTGAGGGCGTGAGCCTTACTAGCTGATCACCGAAGGGTGTGGATCTAATAGTTTTTACCGATACGATGCCATGGGAGCCTAGGTTTGCTATGTGCCGGGGACACCGTGAATCGTGGGCCGGCTATAGGTCGAAACCGGGTATCGCGGGCTAGCTTCGGGTCGAAGGGTGTGACGACACTGGGTTACTTGATCATGTGTGTGTGCGTGCATGTCCTGTTTTGAAACTGTTTTGTAAAAGTATTAGAACTGCATTTAACTGTGTATGTTTTGATGTCATGATAACACTCAAATACCACACACCGATATAACCTGTATCTTCCTTACTGAGAGGTGTCTCACCCCTGCTGTACATATATATTTTTCAGGTCCTTCGAGTAACCGGAGCTAGCTACCTAGTGTAGGAGCGTAGTGTTGGTGTACTGCGGGAAGTACCTGGGTAAGTCCTAAGCTTATGCTGGGTGCTCTTTTGGGGGTTTGGACTGCCTCCTGGATTTGTGTTGTTTTTTGTGGAGTTGGACTCCTTTGTATAGACTCTGATATGGTACTGTACATGTATAGAAAGACTTATTTTCCACTGTGTTTTCGTAGTATATGTGAATGTGTACAGGGTGCCTGGGAACCCCGCAGGGACGGACTGTCATTCATTGTTCTGTGTCATTGGTGATTTGTGTGATATAGGGACATGATTAGGTTACTTATTCACCCTCGGGTCCCATTACTGGGTTTGGGGCTTGACAGCTTGGTACTAGAGCTAACCAGGTTGTTAGGTCTTGGAGACCTTGTTAGGCATAGCTGTGTGTACATACCTGAGCATAAGAGGTTGGATGTGGGTAGATTTGGTTGAGGGATATTTTGTTGCTAAACCGAGACTCATTGGTGATGTTCTGTGTTTTTCCTGGAATGACGATTTTGGTAAAATCAAGAGAAACCATTGATGACTTTCGTGTTAGTGTGATAGGAGAAACCTGGACCTGACAGGTGATAGTTAACATGATTAGGGTTAGATAAATTTGTAAACTGTACATGTTGTAGGAGTCTTGATAGAACTCTGTTGTGTTTTCAGAATGGAGCCCACGGATAATGACCTGGGAAGTGGCTCCGAGGAGACGGCAAGTGATAAGTCTCCTATTATGTCTCAAGGACTGACGAGATAGGTCCTACGAGAGATCGGGCGGAGTGTCAGGAAATGCAAACATTCTCCTACGTCTGTTGGATGTTCCATTGGGAGGTTCACACATATGCATCCTCCAACGTTCTCAGGGGGACATGACCCGCCAATAGTAGAGGACCAGGTCGAGAAGATCGAGAGGATCTTGGAGGTCTTACACTGCACAGATCAGCAGAGAGTTCTTTATACTACCTTCCAGTTATCTAGGGAGGCAAGGCGATGGTGGATTGCCGTGAGTCTGCTAGAGAAGTAGAGGGCTGGTCCTGTGGAGATGTCTTGGAGTTGTTTCAAGGAAGTGTTCTTTGACAGATACTTCTCGGCTGTTGTACATTACGCTAAGGCGGATGAGTTTTCTGCGCCGACTCAGGGGAGTATGATGGTGCAGGGGTATGCTACTCGGTATATAGAGCTATCCCGATTTGCATCATGTTTGATCTCGAATGAGTACAAGAAGACTCAGAGATTCGACAAGGGCCTGAGGAAGGACATCCGCAGATTAGTGGGTATGCTTCAGATCCATGAGTTTTCGATTTTGGTGGATAAAGCCACTGTGATTGAGATTGGTATTCAAGAGGACGAGGTGGATCAGAAGCCGAAGAAGAGGCCAGTACCTTCTGGTTTTGAGTTTGGATCTCGTCAGGGATCGCAGAAGAAGAGGAACAGGGGCTTAGGTTACCAACAAAATACCGAGCATCAGGGTTTTCAGATGAGCCAGGTGGGTGATCGTTATACCAGGTGCCGCAGATGGTATAGCGGTGAGTGCCAGCCGTTTGGGGGTAACTGCTACAACTGTGGTCAGTCAGGTCACATGGCTTGGGATTGTCACGCGCCGAAGAGGGGTACGCCTTCTTCGAGTTAGAATTTGGGGAGTAATCAGGTATCCCGGGGAACCCACCATATGAACACAGCTCTAGCGAGGGTGTACTCGCTTACTCCAGCGGATGCTGAGTATACGGGGAATGTGGTGACATGTACTATGATGTTGCTTTTAAATAGAGCTATGGTTTTATTTGATTTAGGTGTGACCCACTCCTTTATATCTGTTAATTTTGTGAAACTGTGTGGGGTGGAAACCCAAGTCATAGAAAAGGAATTGTATGTAGCCACTCCATCTTGGGGTATATCATTCTGTAGGAGGATGTTGGAGGACTGCCCAGTGGTAATCCAAGGGAAGTTGCTACCAGCGAACCTTGTAGTATACGACATGTCAGGGTTTGATGTTATATTGGGAATGGATTGGTTATTTTCTAGTTATGTTGTGATCGACTGTCGTAGGAAGGTGGTAGTGTTCAGACCTCCTGGGGAGTAGGAGTTCGAGTTTGTGGGATCATATGTTCATTCGATGCCACAGATTCTATCAGCGTTGCAGGTGAGGAGATTACTCTTGGACGGATGTCAGGGGTACTTGGTTTGTGTGAGGGAACCACCGGGGGATAAGTTGAGGCTTAAGGATATTTAGGTAGTCAGCGAGTTCCCAGATATGTTTCGAGATGATTTACCCAATTTACCTCCGGATTATGAGGTGGAGTTTGCGATAGAGTTGCTGCCTAGTAAGGCAATAATCTTTAAAGCTTCATACCAGATGACTCTAGTAGAACTTTGGGAGTTGAAGGAACAGTTACAGGAATTACTAGACAGGGGTTTTATTCGACTTAGTGTTTCACCTTGGGGAGCTCCAGTACTGTTTGTGAAGAAAAAGGATGGGTCGATGCGTATGTGCATTGATTATCGTGGGATTAACAAGAAAATTGTGAAGAATCGCTACCCATTGCCTTATATTGATGATCTTTTTGACCAGTTGCAGGGTACGCAGGTCTTTTCGAAGATTGACCTACGATTAGGATATCATCAAGTGAGGGTCAGATTTGAGGATGTAGCGAAGACTGCTTTCCGTACCAAATATGGCCACTATGAGTGTCTAGTCATGCCATTTGGGTTGACGAATGCTCCGGCAGTGTTCATGGATCTTATGAACAGGGTTTTCCATGAGTACCTGGATCAGTTTGTGGTTGTATTTATTGATGATATTCTGGTATACTCGAGGAGTACGGAAGAGCATGAGAACCATCTGAGGTTAGTATTACAGATTTTGCGAGAGAAGAAGCTGTATGCTAAACTAAAGAAGTGTGAATTCTAGTTGAATCAGGTGGCATTCTTAGGTTATGTAGTAACTGGTGATGGTATATCAGTTGATCTTAGCAAAATCGAAGCCGTGGTCGACTGGGTGAGGCCGAAGAGTGTGTAGGAGGTTTGGAGTTTTTTGGGACTGGCGGGTTATTATCATCGGTTTGTGGAAGGGTTTTCTAAGTTGTCTAGGCCCTTGACTCGATTGACTAGGAATGGGTAAAGTTTGAATGGACCAGTGATTGCGAGCAGTGTTTTTAGGAGTTGAAGCATCAGTTGGTTACTGCTTCGGTGTTAACCATTCTTTCTGGGGATGACAGTTTTGTGATTTATAGCGACGCGTCTCTAAAAGGTTTGGGTTGCGTGCTTATGCAGTAGGGTAAGGTAATAGCTTATGCTTCTCAGAAACTTAAGGATTATGAGAAGAATTACCCTATGCATGATCTGGAGTTGGCTGTTGTTGTATATGCACTGAAAATCTGGCGACACTATTTGTATGGTGTGCAATGTGAGATTTTCATTGATCACAAAAGCCTCAGGTACTTTTTCACGCAGAAGGAGTTGAATATGAGGCAGAAACGTTGGTTTGAGTTGATTAAGGACCACGATTACACCATCAGTTATCACTTGGAAAAAGCTAATGTGGTAGCCGATGCATTGAGTCGGAAGTCGGATCACGTGGCAGTATCTACAGTTGTAGCTTAGCATCACATCAGACAGGATCTGGAGAGCTCAGGTATAGAGTTAGTGCATGGTGATCATTAGGCCCTCCTTGCTAGTTTGGTGGTCCAGCCGACTTTGTTTAAGCGTATAAAAGTTGTGCAGGCTAGTGATGCGGAGTTGACAAAGGTTGTGGAAAAGGTACAGCAGGGATTGGCTTCAGAGTTCAACATCTTTGGTGGAGTGGTATAAAGAGGCAGATTGCTCAGTTTGTGGAGCAGTGTATAATGTGTCAGCAGGTGAAAGCTGAACATCAGAAGCCGATAGGGCCGTTACAACCCTTAGCTATTCTGGTGTGGAAATGGGAGCATATTTCCATGGACTTTGTGACCGGATTGCCACCAGCACTTCACGGGTTGAATGCTATTTGGGTGATCATGGACAGGTTGATGAAATCTGCTCACTTCTCACCAATGGAGGTTAGCTACCCTTTGAGTAGGCTAGCAGACATGTATGTGTATGAGATAGTTAGAATGCACGGGGTACCGTGTCCATTGTATCAGATCGAGACTCGAGGTTTACTTCTCGATTTTGGATAAGCTTGCTGGAAGCATTGGGGACGAAGCTAACTTTCAGTACAGCGTTCCACCCCTAGACTGATGAACAGTCAGAGAGGATGATACAGATCTTGGAGGATATGTTGTGGGCTTGTGTGTTAGATTTTGGTGGTAGCTGGATACAGTTTATGCCACTAGTAGAGTTCGCTTATAACAACAGCTTCCAGTCTAGTATCGGGATGGCACCGTTCGAGGCTCTGTATGGTTAGAGGTGTCGATCTCCTCTGTATTAGAGTAAGGTTGGTGAACGTCAAGTGTTAGGACCTAAACTTGTGCAGCAGGCATCTGAGAAGGTAGGTTTGATCCGAGAAAGGATTAAATCAGCTCAGAGTCGGCAGAAAAGCTATACAGATGTTCGCTGCCGTGAGTTGGAGTTCGAGGTGGGGGGTAAGGTATTTTTGAGGATCGCTCCAATGAAAGGGGTAATGAGATTTGGAAAGAAGGGCAAGTTGAGCCCGAGGTACATCGGACCATTCGAGGTTCTTGAGCGAGTGGGTCCGGTAGCCTATAGGATTGCACTACTCTCAACACTCTCGAGGGTCCACGATGTGTTTCACGTATCCTTGTTGAGGAGGTACGTCTTGGATCCTTCACATGTTATTAGCTATGAGAATGTGGAGATTGGGGATACTTTTGCGTATGAAAAGATACCTGCTCAGATTTTGGACTATAAAGTTCAGAAGCTACGTACCAAGGACATATCTTTGGTGAAGGTATTGTGGCAGAATTGCAAGGTTGAGGAAGCTTCTTGGGAATTGGAAGCAAAAATACGCGGGAAGTATCCACGGTTGTTCTGAGTTATGTACATTGCCCTACTTTGTATTAGAATAGGTGGTTGGTCTTTAGGAGTGTGTGTATTTGTGAACTCCTGAGACAATTTATGTTTGTAACCACAGTATTCCTCCACCATAAGTGTGGTTAAGTATATGTTGTGATGGGGCTGCGTTATAGTAATCGCCGGTTTTCTTCCTAAAGTCAAGTGTATAATTGATTTCATGAATGAGTTTATGAATAAGAGATAGCAAATTTTAAGGGCGAAATTTTTGTTAGGAGGGGAGGTTGTAAGAACCCAAACAGTGATATAAGGAATTAATTAATTAAGAGAGGGGTAAATTGGTAATTAAGAAAGCTTCATCGACGAAGCCAGAGTTCATCGATGAAGTCTTTGTAGTTCTCGGCGACGAAGTGCAGAGTCTCGTCGACTAGGAGTGGCTGGGTCAAAGGGTTATAAATAGATATTTTCATTACTTCTGAGTTAAGAAAACTCAAATTCTCTTTCTATCTCTTTACAAACTCAACCTACTCTCTATCTCTCTACATTTCTTTGCCGTATGTAGCACGAATCGTAGATCTGACATTATAACGAGGATTAGGGAAGGATTCTCTACAAGTTCTACGGATCGGATCTTTGTTCCGAGCAATTTCGGGTTTTGGCTCGGAATTGAGGTAAGGCTTGATTTTTAATTTTGATTCGGTAGTCTTGTAGGTAACAAAGTTTTGAGGGAGTTTTTACTATGGGTTGTAGGTTTTGGAACTCGGTTTGCGGTTTAGGGCCCTTGGAGTTCGGGATTTGTCATTCTGGAAAAGGTAAGGGGATTTAGTTTATGTCAGTTATTTGTGAAATCAGACTCAGTTGAATTGTGGTTCACGGTCCTATGTGTGTTTTAGTTACTCATTTGGGAATTTCTAATGGGTAAAACTGTGTGTTTTTCATGTAATAGTTTTTGGGAAAAAGGGGGTACTGAGCTGCAATCCCTGTTTTTGTTTGAAAACCTTTGGTATACTGTGCTATATATTGTGTTTGGGATGGCCATGCTTTGAATTTATTAAACTGTATACACTCGGAAAATCATGATTAATAGATTACCAAATGGGTGTGGTTTGTTTGGTTATATGAGCATGCATAGTTGTGTTTTGTTGAAATGCAATAGGAACTGAGTTCCAGGTTATTCTAGGTACTGAAAGAGTGTCTGGCTCTATATCCAAGGGCGTGTGTTTATCACCTGGCATGTTTGGAAAGAGTGTCCAACTCTATATCTGAGGGCGTGAGCCTTACCGGCTGATCACCGAAGGGTGTGGATCCACCAGTTTGTACTGGTACGATGCCATGGGAGCCTGGGGTTCACTATGTGCTGGGGACGCCGTGTATCGCGGGCCGGCTTCGGGCCGAAGGGTGTGACGATACCGGGTTACTTGATCATGTGTGTGTGCGTGTATGCACTGTTTTGAAATTGTTTTGTGAAAGTACTGGAACAACATTTAACTGTGTATGATTTGAAGTCATGATAACACTCAAATTCCACACACCAATATAACCTATATCTGCCTTACTGAGAGGTGTCTCACCCCTGCTGTACGTACATATTTTTCAAGTCTTTCGGGTAGCCGGAGCTAGCTACCTGGTGTAGGAGCGTAGTGTTGGTGTAATGCGGGAGGTACTTGGGTAAGTCCTAAGCTTATGCTGGGTGGTCTTTTGGGAGTTTGGACTGCCACCCGGATTTGTGTTGTATTTTGTGGAGTTGGACTCCTTTGTATAGACTCTGGTATGGTACTGTACATGTATAGAAAGATTTATCTTCCGCTGTGTTTTTGTTGTATATGCGAATGTGTACAGGGTGCCTGGGAACCTCGCGAGGACGAACTTTCATTCATTGTTCTGTGTCATTGGTGATTTGTGTGATACAGGGACTGGACTAGGTTACTTATTCACCCTCGGGTCCCATTATTGGGTTCAGGGCATGACACCGGGTGTTGTCCATGGAAGAAAGAAAGAAAAAAAAGATATATATAAGGACACCCCCAAAACCAACCCAACACACCAAGGATTACGACCCAGACCCGGAAGCTGTAGATAATTTTTCGGCTTTCGACAAAATTTTGAATTGTTTCGATCGGAGTTTGGACGAGAAAATTAAGCCTAAATTACGAAGTAGCGTTGGTTTTAGCTTCTAATGATCGCCCTACGATAGAAAATATAAAAAATTCATGATTTTCTCAATAAAATCCAAATATTATAAATAGGACACCATGCTAAAATATTGAGAGTAATTAGGTATTTAATTAAAAATTTAAACCTCAATGCATGAATTAAAGCACCTAATTACGCAGTTTAAGCGCATAATCGTCTGGTTAAACATTTAAGCACAATTCATAAAACACCCAGAATAAACAACCACATAAATCCCAAAGATATCAGAAAATTGAAAACAGGGATCATATGGCAATTCAAATGACTGTGGCAAATCAATATGTTTCAAATTAAGATTTTCAATAAAAACAACACATTTAAGCACATGCCATAATATATTTAAAGCATATTTAAGCTAGACATGTTAGAGAGCCAAACAAGAAGGAAATTTAATTTCAAGGACTCCCCCTATAAATTTGAGTACGAGCTTAAATGCTATGGATTTAAGATTTACTATGGGTTGAAGGAAATTCATTATATTAAATGTGCAGGCCACAGTAAGCTCTGAATCTAAGCTAAACATACTGGTGAGAATAATAGGATAAGAAATTTGGTTTAGAAGCTTCCCTTTTCGATTGGAATCCTAGATTAGATGTAATAAACTTGTAACGCCCTAACCTGGGTATGCTAAGGAGCATTGTGTTTCTCCTTCTCCACCCCCTGGACCAGACAACAGGGAGCGGGCCTTATCGGACTAATAACTGGCCCTACAGACCAACACGTGTCCTTTTCAGTGTGTTTTGTCCCCACTCACACACTTTCTGAGAAAACTTCTCAGAAGGTCACCCATCCTAAGATTACTCCAAGCCAAGTACGCTTAACTGTGGAGTTCTTATGGGAAGGCTTCCGAAAAGAAAGATGCACCTTGTTGATATGGGTAGTAACATCTAATCCTTTTAAGCCTTTCTTCCATGGGGTATCACATTCTCCCCCACTTATAGAAAAAAACGTCCTCGTTGCGAACCCACATTTCCAAACCCAAGCGATGTAAATCTCATCACACTTCCGACTAGATAATTTCTCTAATACCATTTTGTAACACCCCAACTCAGGTCTACCATAGAGCACTGCGTCTCTCCTCCTCTAATTGGACCAAACAATAGGGTCTACGAGCGAGCACTGCGTCTCTCCTCCTCCAATTGGACCAGACAATAGGGGGTGGACCTTATCAGACTAATGACTGGCTTCACAGACTAACACATGTCCTTTTCAGTGTATTTTGTCGTCACTTACACACCTCCTGAGAAAACTTCCCATAAGGTCACCCATCCCAAGATTACTCTAAGTCAAGCACGCTTAACCGTGGATTTTTTATGGGAAGGCTCCCGAAAAGAAAAGTGCACCTTATTGATATGGGTAGTAACATCTAATCCTTTTAAACCTTTCTTCCATGGGGTATCTCAAATCTGCTTATACTAGCCAAAGATTAAATTCATTTAACATGTCAAGCAGTATAAGCCTTCATTCTAGATCCTTTAAACCAACCATACTGATGATTTATCAACTATATTCTGATTAGTATGGTTGTCCCTATAGGTCGCAAATGCATTAGAGAATATACATTAAGGCATGTCAATAGTGCTCATAACCTAGAACAATCCATATCTAATTATATAGCTTTAATAGCTGGATATGATGTTCAGGTTTTCTGAAGAGCCTCAATGTTCAAAAAGTGAATTGATGCATATAAGTTCTTTAAGCTCTTTCTATAGGGATGGAGCTCAGCTCCCCAAAATGTTCTCGATGTTTATGCAAGGATGAAATTTAATATTCAATTAGTTTTCACTCATCCTTTCAAAAACATTTTATCATTTATTCTATCATAATCATCCTTATTACATGATTTTATTTTGGGAAATATCTACCGAAATTTTGGCAGCATGTCATTTGTAAATTGGACATTTTCCCATAAAACTGGTACCTAATAGATTCAAGCAAGCAATATATAATTCAGTTTAAGCATGCAAGAACCTATATCCACTACTAGCTTGCAATACACATCACTGCATCGGCCATGCAGGAGGCATTCAATACAAGCATGCAATTCACTAGTTTAAATAGCAGATCATGCCAAAATATAATCCATCTATTAAAAGATATGAGCATTAGGCAAAAATGGATAATTTGGGTTCAGTGCAATGATCATAATTAACTATGCATCAAATAAATTTAATCATTCAGCACAACATGGATCGTATGATGCAATGCTATTCATAAAGGCATATAAACATAGAGTATGATTATAAGAGCTTTTTTATTTATGACCATGAAAGGTAGATGCTCCCCCTGAGTTATGCACTAATCCATCTTATGCCTTTTCTTATTTTTCAAATACTTTAGCCAAGATTTCTAATATTTTCAATGGTTCAAGCTTGTCATTAAGTTCTTAGGCTTATTGGACCAAAAACACAATAGATATTTCTTTAAGTGTTCTAAGCCTATATTTGTCTCTTATCTTATGAATCTCAACGCATGTAAGGCACCAGTTTGAATGCCTTTTAATTTTAACTACATGTGCATAGGTTTACTTGAAATTTACTCATTTATTTGAGTTGAAACCTAGGCAATCATTTTAGTCATTCAACTTCATTTAAAGGATATGAAGCTCTAAAATTTTTGACTTAAATTTTGAGAGCTTGCGAAGGGAGTTTGAATAAATACTCTTTGAAAATTAAATTTCTATTAGTTTCAAAAGAGTATTCATAAAGAAGCAAAACATTATTTATGATAAACAAGTAAAGGATTATGTTCAAACAATTTTAGCAAAGAGCATTTAGGAGTATGAATTCTTAGGACTATGCTCTTTGGAGGATGGAAGGTGCCCTTGGATATGATCATGATTTATGTTAGGATACGAGCCGATGAATGGATGGAACTTTACTAGATGTGATTGTGGTTTGGCAAGGAGTTCCTATGGAGGAGATGGTGAACCAAGATTAGAGGATTTTTATATTTTAAGTTCAAAGGGAACATTTTGATTAATCCGTGAAACCATAATCCTTTAGTGGTTGCCTCTAATTTTGATTATGAGGAATGTCTTGTTAATTAGCACTAGTAGATATGGAATTTATTATCATTGGTGCTTATACCTAGAGTAATGACCGGATTTTGATTAATGAGATTAGGGTTAAAGATATATAGAATAGGATGGATCCCTAAAACTCATCTTTGTGCAATGGACAACAGTTGCTCAACTTAAGATGTTTTATTTTTAAGCATGAGTTAAGCATTTAGAATTATATACCAAGCAAGAATGCCATGTCCATTTGGAAGTGGAGTTCATTCAAGTATGTTATAGCCAATGTTTTCATATTTTATCCAATCATTATGATATATATTCATGTTAAGTTTAGATTGGATATTTCATTTGAGATTTCATATTGGCTAGATTTTTTAATGATCTTAGTATATAATGATAGTGTATAATGAATGCACATACTGAGATTTGACATTTTAAGCATAGACTACTTCCTAACCTTTTGGTCATCACTACCCCCTAAACCTAGGAACTAAGGAAGAATTTAAAACGAACATTCTTCCTCAAGTCCTATGGGATTTGCTTTCATAACTACCCATGACATCTCCTTATCTAAGCCTTTAGCACTTCTAGATGGACAAGTAAACTGAATGTGCCATAACATTTCATAGAATAAGCAAGTTTTGTGTATGCGTGAAAGATTATGCTTACAAATCTTATTTTCGCTCGATGAGGCATAAAAATGGTTATTGGATTTATAAGATGCCCTCTTTTTGAAAGTATTATTTCTTTTGACTCTTAGGGGTTTATCGGAGTAATCCTTTTCATTTTTGGATTTGAAAATCATTCAAAATGAATTTTATTTTTTCTTTGTAAGCATATGATTTTCAAAATCTTCATAATCTTTTTCTTTTCTAAGGTGGCATGATATTCTCTTAGATTTTCTAATTTTATTGCCCACCTTTTATTTTCATTTTTTAAGATTGCTTTCATCTTTGACATCCTAACTTGAAGCTTATGTGTTTTCAATAAAGCACTTTCTAGCTTCTCATTAAAGGACGTGCTATCGTCATTAAATTTAATGCATGATTCATCATAAGATTTATCACTATAACATTCATATGAATCAATGCATACAATATTATCATAAAAAACAATTGATGATTCATCATACAATATATCACAAGATTTGGCATAAGAATCATCACAACATGCATCACATGAATTATTGCATGGGCTATTAACAAAGTTATCAATAGGGCAATCGGATGATTCGTTGCATGATATATTCCAGTATTCAACATGAGAATCATTAAGTGCATAAATAGCAGAACTATCACAATATTCAATAGATGATTCAGCACAAGATACAACACAACATTTGACATAAGAATCATCAATTGAGCTAGAGTGAGAATCATATACCTCTTTTTCTGTTAATGCAATTACCCTATCATTTACCACTCCCTGATCATCTGAACATGACACCTCTGGAGTGGTGGTCTCCTTTTCCTGGGTCTCTCCATATCTCTTTTCCTACTTAACCCAGATCTCCATCGCATTTGTATATGTTATAATCTCAAGCAAAATATTAGATTCTAAAGTGCAATACAGTAGATCCATGGCATGTGAATTTGCATGCATCAAATTAATATCATTTTCATTTATAAGCATACAAATTCCTTTATCAATCATTTGCCAAGCCCTCTAGTCCATAGATTTTATAAAAATGCTCATTCGAATTTTTCAGTGGGTGTAGTTTACACCACAAAACAATGGAGGGCTAGTAGGTGACTGTCCCTCACCAAATGGGGATACACCAATCTGCGTGATTGTGATCTTTTGCAAAAACATTTAAGTCTAATGCAACGAAACTCTGGTACCAATTGTTGGAATTGGTGTATTCCCAAGAGGAAGGGTGAATTGGGTATTTTAAAATTTTCTTCCTAGTTCAACTAACCAGTAGCAACATAACACAATGTAGGGTCGTCTAAGCATTCCCAATAACACAGATAAACTATTGAGTACATAGTTAACCTAATAAACCAATCTCAGTATTATCAATCATTCAATGCATATATGTAAAACTATTAGAGCAATAAAAAAAAACATGCTAGTGCAGAAAATAAATTGCGAAAAAATAAAAGCTGCACCAGATATGTTATCGGAGCTTGGCCAATATTGCCTACGTCCCCACCTCAAGCTCACAAGCAAGAGGATTCACTAAATTTGCTCACTTGCCGATGGAGGAACACCGTTTACAACCTCCCTCTCCTTACTGGGCAAGGAAATTCCCCTGGTCAGACTAACAAGGCTGAACTCAACCTTTACAACACCTTAACAGGATGGTGTAGCTTGTTCTCTTAACCGGGTCTAAACTAGTCCGGTGCTCTCCTAACCGAGTCTGAGTAATTCGAGACTATTCACAGGGCTAGTCTCCCACTTCCGACCACTCATCGAGAATACAACCAATGTTCAAATGAAATTTGTGTACAATAAAAGTGCTTCTTACACTAGATAGATACGTACCAATCCACACAATACGATTAATGCACTCTCAGATGATAAGCATTTATGCTCAGGTGAGATAAGGTTAAGCTATATGTCAACTCTCAACTAATGTCTATATATATATATATATATATATATATATATATATATATATATTTGTATATACGTGAGAGTGATTCCTTTGATTGAAGACAATATATATTCAACAAATGAATAATCAAAGGACCTTGGAAACCCTAAAAAAGTATCCAAAAAATATTTTATCAAATATTAAGCACAAAAGATACTAAGGTTTAAGCTTGCAAAGGTTTTATCAAAAGAATAAAATGCAAGCTTCTCAATCTTGCAATATGGATGCTAAGATTCACAAGCAAAGATTTGCTTTTCCCAATAAAATATTTATCAGTAAAATATAGTGGGGAAAACCTTAGCTTACTCTCTAAAAATCAATTTCAGATAATGCAAAATGAGAAAGTAATAAGCTTTAAGAGAATGTATGATAATGCACAACAATTAGAAATCAAACTCTATTTCAAATTGCAATTAGTTTGCAAGCAAGGAGTTATAAACAATGATTATCCTCAAATATAATTTTTCAAAATAAGAGTGTAAGGAGAATGAGTGATATGCTTGAAAGATTTGAAAGAATATGAGCAATAGAAGCACAAAAAATTTTAGAGAATTTTTGCTTTTACTTTTTGCTAATCCATTGTTAATTAGGACAAATGAAAGAGTATTTATAGATGTCCCTAAAAATATTACCGTTGGGGATATGACAGTCATTTTCTAAAAAGATTAGTAAAAAATAACACCGTTTAAGCACTTAAAATGCTGTAAAATTAGGGAACTCAAGAGGTTTGGCTGCCCGGCAGCAAGGGTTGGTCGCCTAAACACTCATAATAGCTCACAACCATTTTCCCCATTCGGTTGACCATGGCCAAAGGGCGGTTGGCTGAGCAAGCCGATTTTACAAAGCTTTGAGAGTTGGCTGAGCTACAAACAGCGGTTGCTCGAGCCAAATTGAACTAACATTTCGGTTGGCTGAGTATAGTGAGGATGGTCACATCCAAGGTTCGGTCGACTGAGGGGAGTTAGTTCAAAAACCGTTCGGTTGGCTGAGGCTTGGTCAACCTGTTGACCTCCAGCCAAGTTGGTTGACCGAGGCATTTTGTATTGCCAAGGTTTGGTCCCTCGAAACATCACAAAAATGACCTTTATGTCCTATTTGGTATCTTGTGCTATTTCAACCTTATGTGAACGAGCATGTAGCATTTAAGTCTAAGGGTATTGGTCCCTATGGTCCTTCTATGGACTTTTGAGCATAAACCTATCATGCATGATATGCAGTTATTACAAACCATGATATTATAGACCAGAAAGCCAAATGCAATTACAATAAAAATTAATCATTTTCTTCTTTCTTCTTTCGCTCATCTGTCATCCATGAAATATGCCACACGAAATAAATTTAAGATCCGTCTTGGCTTCCATTTCCTAGTCCCTTATGTGTGATATCAAATATGGACGTGTTCATATGCTAAATACACACATAAGTTCATTGTGTTTTTCCAGCATCAAAACAGAGATCAGACTAAAAAAAGTCAACATTCTACGTATGTTTAGAGCATTTGGTTGGAATAAATTCATCACCTATCAAGATAAGGGTATTTTTTCCAATCCTTGTTAAGATTTTCTATGTAAATATGGTTAAAAGAGAGATGGTAACCACTACTGAAGTCATGGAAAAATCAATTGCCCTAACTCCTCAAACCTTGGCCACCATTTTAAATATCTGACAAGGAGAGTTTGAATGTCCATCCTTTGGGCAATTCTGGATTATGGAACAAGGTTTCACTCCTGAAGAATTTTTTCCTTTGATCATGATTGAAGAATCTATTTATTTTGGAGATCCCCCACTATACAAGCAACTGAATCTTCAGACACAGATCCTTGAGAAGATCATTACAAACAATATTTTGTCTCAGGTAGGATCACATGACTACATTTCAAATCTAGATTGTTTTGTCATGTGGTGCTTACTCAAAGGAAAGAAGCTTGATTTACCAAGTTTAATTCTCACATGGAAGATCTCTAGAACAGAAGCCCACTGAGTTTCTTCCTTATGGAGGAATTCTGAATCTCGTCTTTGCCCATCTAAACGTATCCTCTCCATTTGACTTGTTTATTAAGAGAACCTATTATGACCTCTTCACCTCTACCACACTTAAGCAAATGGGTTATAAGAAACTTGATCAAGGTTGGTTTCCTAAGTATAATCATAAATGCCTATAGGCTTAGGCACCACAACAAGCAGTTTAGCAACCAGCTCAGCACCCTACTCCGCCAGCTGATGATGCACCATCTTGGTTTTAAGCTTACCATAAGCAATTCACCTGTTTCAGTGGTGAAATAAGAGTTGGTCTTTCAAACTTTTTAGGACAACTTTGCTACTCTTTAGGTTAACTATTCTTCACTGGATCAATGACTTGTTCGTATTAAACAACATAAAGCTGGTTCTTTATGAGGAAAAGATCCAGTGGAGATAAGTGAAGTAGGCATTGAAAAAGAAGGAAATGAAGAAGAAGATGACGAAGGAACTGAAGATGAAGATACAACTGTAGATGCTTAGATATTTGTTTTTTTTTGTTGAAATTTGTATTTCAGACATTTTGTAACGCCTCGATTTTCATACAATTTTTTTTTGTTTCCCTAGTAAATAATAAATATTAATTAAACACTTGCCATGTCACAAACTCTGATACCTTATCAACATAACCTGACCCGAAATAGGATACCGGGTAATCAGACTTTCTTATATAAACATACCTAACAACGGAAGTCAAAATTTACATACCATCCAAAATACAGATAACCAGAGTTCTATACATCCATACGCATTCCCAAAAAAAAAAAAAGAAAAAAAAAATCCATAACATACTATAGGGAATCATACATCCCTAATAGAAGACACTTACCTTGACTATCAGGGTACTAGCACCCCTCTATCTCGGAACTCTATCACCTAGTCTGTCATGGTTTCTTGACATATGTAAACATTTGGGCGAGACACCTCTCAGTAAGACGGAATAAATTGTTTACAGTGTGTGGCAGTATGAGTTCAGTTATATCATAATACACTCATTTAAGTAATTATATCATCTGAGAAAATATACATATATATACTCATAATCATATAGATATAAAATATAAGTTCTTAAGCTTTAATACCATTTCTCATACTCATACATAAACAACCAATATTTATCAGCGAAGTTCCCAAGGCCATGGGAGATTACATGCCCATACATGTAGCACCCCTGTGCTTTGATTTCGTTTGTAACCTTACCCAAATAGTTTGGGTGCGGCTACAATTGATACTTATTAGGGCACTCACCTTACTCAGTAAGTCCTCAGGTGGAGAGTTTTACTTCGCCCTAATTATTTATGTAATTAAATTCACACTCTTTTACTCCTGATATTCATTTCACATTCTAGCTCATGAGTATCCTCGATATCTCTTACATGTGCTGTCTATAACTCATGCTTGCTTTGAGGATATTACCACATCATTCTTCCCCCAATGAAGGTTGTGCGACCTGAAGGTTGGATCTAAACCGAGGTTGACTTACATAGTTAGATTAAAATAAGGAATCTATCTGTTCATCTATAGTACGATTAGCCTTCCCACTCTTGGCTTGGACGCCAAGTGGCAAAACTACCCTTCTCATTAGCTCAATCGACTGTTATGCCACACTCTCCACGAGATCGTGTGGTTGCACTTATCACCTCACTAGCAAAGGTACCATGCTCTCTATCAACAATAGTACATCAGGGTTCTCATTTCCACATTCCCATACTCACATTTCTATATTCATAATTCAGTATTCACATTTCAGTATAGTCGTTCATCTCATCACATCAATAATATTCTCATCAATTTCTATTTCATTCTCATCATTTCAGTACATATTCCATTCACATAATAGTATATATCTCATTTTATGTATTTTAGTGAAAACATACATGTATAACACATTTATCATTACCCAGTAAAATACACATCTTTGACAATTCATCATTTCTCAGGAAATACTCATTAGTATACCACTTTCATCATTTCTCAGTAAAATACACATGTATATATAACAATACTGGGTTTCTCATATTTCACATCTGAGTAAAACATTTCCATACTATAACACAGTATCATTTCACAGTACAAAACTGAAATTAGGAATAGCTTCCCAAAAGGGGGGGGGGGGGGTGAATTGGATTCTAAAAATTTCTTTTGATTCCTTTTAAAATACTTTAAACTTCTTTTATTTATTTTAACTAATTCTTGACTTGTTTTTTTAATTCCTTAATCAATCAAGAACTTAGTTCTTTTATCCAATCAATTAAACACAATCTTCAAACCAAACAATCAATTTATTTGCCAAGTACAAGTTAAACAACAAACAACCAAACCAAGATATAAAGTATTCAGCAATTTGGTAATATAAGATCTTGAGATAGTTTGTTTGTTTATATAAGCCCTGTGATTATGAATTATAATTTATGCTTATTGAAGTAAAGCCCTGTATAAATAAATCCAATCACTCTTTCCAAATATTTAGAATTAAAATAAACTCTTGGTAAATTTATCTTTGGGGTGTTAACCAAGTAACGTACTCCCGTATGGTTTCCGCAAGATATGGTGTAACCAACGTACTCCCTTTCAGTTTCCGCAACCCAAATCAAAATTGGATTTAAAGTTTACTTGATTTACAAATATGCGTAGTATGTATAATTTAGATATTTAAATCATCCACGCAGTTGTATATGAACTGAAAATAAAGAATAGGGAAAGAGAGAATGAGACCGAGATTTTTACGAGGTTCGTCTTATACCCAGCCTACGTCCTCACCTTTGGAAAACCACGAAAGGATTCACTAAACCTATTCCGTTGACGGGTGGAACAAAACCGATTACAACATTCCTTGGTTAAGGCTAGAGCCTGCCTTCTCCAAACGATATTCCCTCGTTCGGTCACTCCTTACATAGGCTAGAGTCGGCCTCTCTAAGCAATATCCCCTTACTTAGCCAATTATCCAAACACCTTGGAACATCAATGAACTACAAGAAACACAAGATAAAATCTACGTACAAGTATACTCTCTCAAAGAGCAAGTTAGTACAATTTCAGCACTATATACTTCAATGTAAAATATCAATAGGAAATAGAATGAAGCTCAAGTGTAGAATTCACCAATATCCTTCTTAGAAGAGGATTAGCAGTAGGAATTCAAAGGAAGAAGGATTAGCACTTCAGAGTTCTCAGAAAAATAATTTTTCAATGAGTGAGCAAGAGAACTTAGGAAGAACAAGAGTACTTTCAACTTCTCAAAATAGATTTTTCAATTCTTGGGTTTTTATTTTGTTTTGCAAAACCATGTATTTATAGGCTTTCAAACTTGAAAAAGTTTCCTTAAAGAATTTCCCTATTTATTAGCATATTTAAGGTTCAAACGGCTATAATTTAAAACATTAGAATTTTAAAAATTTGCCCATTGAACAGTGTTTAAATGTCTGACAGCAGTGACCCTATTTCATTGTTTTGCCCATAACTTTTTATGTATAACTCCAAATCAGGTTTTCTTAGTGTAAAAAGAAATCTAAGAGAAAATCCTACAACTATCATGTTTACCACTCTTTAAAATAATGAGTTTTTGATAGAGAAAAATTCACCTCAATGCGGCTATATAAAAACTGACAGCATTTGGGAAAAACTCTTTTTGGTGCTCTTTATTCCAAAAATGATTCTAACCTTTTTAAAATAATTTTTGACCTTATAAAAATATTATTCAGGTATTTTAAAAAGTATCTAGGTCTAAGAAGTTAACCAAAGAGCTTCAAAATATTTCAAACGATATTTTAAACATTAAAGCACTTACATGAGACTTCTAAAATATTAACATTCTAAGTTCTTGAGTCTTCATGCTTTGTCCTTGGATTGAATCCATCTTTTATTCAAGCTTCCATATTCTTTAAGCTTTCTTACTTTGCCTTTCTTTGGATCTTTTGACTTTAATATGCCTTGGCTTTCAACAACTTATTCATGTCCTCATGTTCTTCAACAAGTAATTCATGTCTTGGCTCATTTAAGCTTCATTTGATCATTGTGAGCACTTTGACCTTGCTTCCATCATATTTGATCCTTGTGGGCACTTTGACCTTACTTTCACATATATGAACCCTGAAATATCATTACTCATACAAATACATTAAATTTCACTTGTTTGTTAGCATCAAAACAAGATAACAAGATTTTAAGCCTTGTAAGGCCAACAAAAACACATTTCTCAATTTCTAACACTTTCCCATTATAAATTTATTATATCAAAATTCCTCACGCCACACAATTTTTTTTTCACTTGATATTCATATTATAATTATCACAGTGAATATATCATAATCTCATTTTCACATATTTACTCCACCAGTAGTTTCAAAAAAATAACCGTTATAATTTATTCCCCTTACCTGGCTTACCGAGAGGCCTGCTAAAATCCCAAATCCTATGCTTGCGGCGTTCGAAACTCAAAACCCTGAAATTCACATTTTCCCCCAATTCAATCAACTAAATCTCAGAATATTTCTCATTTAACATTTCCTAGGCCCTATATACTTCAAATTAACAATTAAACCCTAAAATATCGTACTTACCCTGGTTTTGGAGTGGTGCACAGGAACCCCAACTCAACGACCCGCTCCGATTAAGCTGTAGAGAATCCTCCCTAGATTCTCGTGGTGGTTCTTGATTGTTGAAACGGGCTTAAACAAAGCTGAAATCAAAGAGAGAGAGAAGGAGGACCGAAGCCCTAAAGAGTGAGAGTGTGAGGGAGAGAATTTTTGTGGACAAAAATGACCCGCTACCTATTTATAAGTTGGGACTCGTCGACGATACATGTGTACTCATCAACAATCCACAAAAGGTCTCTCATCAACAAAGATAAAGGGTTCATTGACAAACCCTTAATGGCTAGAAATTCTCAACTCTCAATATCTCTTCATCGACGAGACACGTGTACTCGTCAACGGGACCAAGAAGGGCATTCGTCGACGAAGACAATGAGTTCGTTGACAAGTCCTTGCTGATGCCCCTATTTAAATTTCCTTTTTCCTTATTTTTATTTCTCTCTTCCCTTATCCCTTTATTATTTTCATAAATTAAAAATTTTAGGTCTCTACATTCTCCCCTCAAAAAAATTTCGTTCTCGAAATTTGCTATTCATCACCTTTTCATCCTTAAAGAAAACACCCCAAAACACCCCAATTTTATTAATTACCCTCACTTATGGCGTAGGAATATCATGGTTACATTTACAGTTTTAAGAGATTACAAACCATTCAAAGAAAATTCCCCCAAAACCATTCATATCCTAAAACCATAATTACTATCTATATCCTACACTATACTATACAAATGAAAATACATACCTTGTTATTTACTTTTACTTACTAGCTCAGCTCTAAGCTCCACTAAACAGATGTGGATATCTCTGGCGCATCTGTTCCTCTAATTCCCATGAAGTTTCCTCTACCGCATGATTGTGCCATGTACTTTTACCAGTGGAATTCTCTTTGTACGCAATTCCTGTTCCTTCCGATCCAAAATCTGTACTGGCACCTCTTTGTAAAACAAGGCATCACCAAGCTCCAGTGTCTCATAATTGATCCTATGGGAGGGATCTGAGACTTATTTCCTCAATATAGAAATATGAAATACGTTGTGGATTCTAGATAAGACCAGTGGTAAGGCTAACCTATAGGAAACTGGACCCACTCTCTCAAGAATCTCAAATGGTCCAATATACCTAAGGTTTAGCTTACCCTTCCTCCCAAATCTCATAACCCCTTTTATTGGTGCAACTTTTAGGAATACGTGATCTTTTGCGTCAAACTCCAATTCTCTTCGGTGAGTATCTGCATAACTCTTTTGCTGACTCAATGTTGTTATGATCCTATCTCTAATGAGTTTCACTTTATCAAGGGTTTGTTGTATCAGCTCTAGCCCATAAATCAATCGTTCCCCAATGTCATCCTAGTATAATAAGGATCAGCACCTCTTGAAATATAGTGCCTCATATGGTGCCATCCCAATGCTGGTCTGATAGCTATTATTATAAGCAAACTCGACCAGTGGTACCAACTGTACCCAACTGCTCCCAAAGTCCAGCACACATTGTAACACCTCGAACCTGAAACTAGGGTCTGGAGTGTTATTTGAAATAAATCTCTGTTACTACCTCGTGACACCCCGAACCCACCAAGTGGGACCCAGGTGCCATGAGTTCTATTACCTGTAATTGGCTCTATATCAATTACGCAGCGGAAGTTATAACAATTCTTCCATAATATACTAGAGTTTCTATATCTATATACGTCTTAAAAAAAAAACCCAACATCCAGTATTCACAACATTTATAACTCTAAAAATATAAATATATTACAACCTCAAAATATACGCATCCATAGTTTATACCCTTTCTCTCTATCAAAAGTGCTACACCAGCCTCGAGCTTACTAGGTTCAATCACACGAAGGTCTTGAAAAAGATAAAATTCCATATCAGGTGAGACACATCTCAGTAAGTCGGAATAGATTAACACAAGTGTGTGGCTATCATGAGGTTTGTGTACAAATATATACACATATATAATCATCATTTATAAACATATCACAATTATGAAAACATTCTCTGTCCCTACTCACATACATGCAGTGTATCTTAATAAATCGAGAGTTCCTAAGGGCTGAGGTGATTACCCGCCCATACAAGTAGCACTCCTCTGCTTTGATATCTTATGCAACCTATAACTACAACTGAAGCATATCAGGGCACTTACCTTACTCAGTAAGCCCTTAGGTGGATAATTTATCTTGTACACACACATATTCAAACAAAAGATTAATGGTAGAAGTTCTTGAGAATTGGGAAGATTACCCGCCCATACAAGTAGGGCACTTACCTTTCTTAGCAAGCCCTTAGGCGGAGAGTATACCTCACATCAAATAAATATGATACTACAATATACAATTCATTCTTACTTTACTCGGTATCTGTTATTTCTATAATATACATCTTTTCATGTTCTCAATAGTTCATATTACATAGTTCACTTTCATAGTTCACATTACGTGAATCTCCTGTATAGTTTCCATCACATGAATCTCATATAAAGTCCACATTACGTGGATCTCATGTAAATTCCACCTTACATGGATCTCATGTAAAGTTCACCTTGCGTGGATCTTATGTAAAGTCCACCTTGCGTGGATCTCAAGTGAAGTCCACCTTGCGTGGATCTCATGTCATATACATCATCTGCAATAGTTCGCATCACGTGAATCTCATGACATACATTCCCTCTGTAATAGTTCACATCACGTGAATCTCATGTCATATTTAACAATACACATGTAATACATATTCTTTTCACATTTCAGTATTACCAACATCTCAAAAACATACATATCATAACTCATCATAGTATTTACATTTTACTCGTGCCACACCATTTACATGATACACATAATCATATCATTTAAAATAACAAAAGCCAACCCATGTTCATTGTTCAGTTTACTGAAAATACATAGGTAATATTCTTCACATATATCCAGAAAATTCATTACCTTCCATATTTCATTTTCACAAATATTATCTACATAGCCCTAGGCTCAAAATCATAGTTCAAAAGTTTGGCATATCTTTTAAAACTCCCCCGATAATCATATACTTTTATATACTCATATATTTTCCATTTAAACCAGTAAATCCATAAAAATTGCTGGCTTAATCTATTCACCTTACCTGATTTCCTGAATTACGCTAGCACGAACCCCGAAATGATACCCGCAGCGCTCACCCAAACCCTAAATCAAAAACCCTAGTTTAATTAGATAAACCCCAAATAACCTATTATTTCAACACTTTCTCAACCCATAAACCTCAAATATACGTTTAAAACCCCAAAAATTAAGAATCCTAACCCTTACCTTAACTTTGGAGTGATTCCTGAAAAGCCTAGTTTAAAAATCTGCTCCGCTAGATGGGTAAAGAATCTCCCCTAGAACACCGTAGCGATTTCTATTTGATGATTCGGCTTGAATCTGGGCCAGAAACTTAGGGAGAAGGCAGAGGAAATGTTTCTAGAGAGAGAAATGAAGAAAAAAAATGTTTTCTTTGCAGAGAAACTTCCTCTAATATTTTTATACACAATGTTGCCATGTGGCTTCGTCGACTAAAAGACAGGATTCGTCGACGAACCACAGAAGGTAATTCATCAACGAGAGGATACATTCATTGACAAAACTTAAAATTTGAAATTCACTTACTCAGGATCTCTTCGTCAACGAGGGATTGAGCTTTGTCGATGATCCCTAGAAGAACACTCATCAACAAAGTCAAGAGATTCGTCGACGAGGTCTGCTGCCTTTTAAAAATTTTTCCTTTTCCCCATATTATTTATTTATCTACTCTATTTATTATCTTTCCTAATTATTTTTAATAATTATAATTTTCCAGATCTTTACATTTTCCCCTCCTTCAGAAAATTTTGTCCTCGAAATTTTGCTAATCATTCATTTTTCACCTTTCTTACAATTATTAACCAACTATATCATAGAGTTCAATATACACCATCATCTAAAATTCTATATTAATGACAATCAAATTAAACCTTAATTATTTTAAACATAAACTCATACCTACACCCTTGGCATTATTTGCCTCATCCAGGATCATCGTGTAGACACGTGCTGGTCCACCTCCACCTCGGGGTACTTGCCGATTTCCCCAGTTCTAATTCGGTGCAGGTGTATCTGGCAACAGCACATGACAGTTCCGCATAATATGCTCTGGCTTACCACACCTATAGCAGTTAGGACCCCTAGCTTGGCATTCACCTCTGTGCCTCTTATTATATCTATGGCATACAGGGTAAGATAAATCATTCCAATACCAAAAATAACTATGATCTCTCGTCTCCTGCCTTAGGCCCATGGTGTCCCTTTTTCTCTTCCACGAGCCTTGACTACCCTCAGCTTGAAAATTGGGAGGTGCAGACTTCTTTCTTTGCTTTGATGGCTCTGTACCGCCCTAGATGCTCTTTTCCAGTACCGAAGCTTTATCTACCAAGTCTGAAAAATTTTGGACCTAGAACCCTACCACTAGTTCAAAAATCCTTCGTCTTGGGCCTTTTCAAACATTATGGCCTTTTGCGTCTCGTTAGGGATCATAAAGGGTGCGAAGCGAGACAAATCCACAAATTTTAATGCATACTCCCCAATAGTCATATTCCCCTAGGTTAAATTGGTGAACTCCTCAACCTTTTCCTCTCTAGTGAACAAAGGAAAATACCTGTCAAAGAACAACTCCTTAAATCGTTCCTAGGTCAGCACCACTTTCACCACCCTCTGTCCCTCTAGTAGCTTCGCAGAAAGCCACTAGCGCTTCGCATCCCCTGCCAACTTAAATGCGGCATAGTGAACCTTCTACTCGTTTGTGCAGCCAAGTACTTCTAGTATTTCCTCTATTTGTTGGAGTCAGTTTTTTGAAATCATCGGATCAGTTCCTCCCTCAAAAGTAGGAGGATTCAACCTCATGAATTCCTTAATACTACTGCCCCGATCTACTACTGGACAATTATGCTCTTTAGGTTCCTTTCTTATTTCGACCCTAACTTGACGAGCTATACCCTGCAGCATCATGGAGGTATCAATATCCTCTTCACGATAAGTCACAGAATCATCCCTTCCTTTAGCCTCTACATCCTCACCCCTAGGATCCATCGTGCAAATAGGATAGAAAAGAGATAAGAATTACATTATCATAATCTCTATCAACACAATCATTAATCTAAATTCCAATATACACCCAACTTTTCAATTTAAAACAAGTCTCACAATTCAAAAACGAAATCATCTAAGGTTTACCATGGCTTTTCTGAGGCCATCAACTGCTTCAGAAAAATCATAGGAAATCGTCGATGTATTTCCACCTCCAAATTATAAGGTAAAATCCTATACTTTCCAATACCTAACCTACCCATTTCCTA
The DNA here is from genome assembly GCF_029873635.1 of Malania oleifera. Taxonomy (NCBI): domain Eukaryota; kingdom Viridiplantae; phylum Streptophyta; class Magnoliopsida; order Santalales; family Ximeniaceae; genus Malania; species Malania oleifera. The sequence goes on from NC_080424.1 coordinate 15,120,946, forward strand.
TCCTTATTGTCACCTATTCCTATACTCTGCTATTAATCATCTTTAAGTCTGCAGGATCCCAAAACCTAATGCTTTGATACCAAAATGTAACACCCTGAAGCCGAAACCAGGGTCTGGAGTGTTATTTGAAATAAATCTCTGTTACTGCCTTGTGATGCCCCAAACCCACCAAGCGGGACCTAGGTGCCACCTGTTCTATTACCTGTACCTAGCTTTATATCAATTAACCAACGAAAATTATAACAATTCTTCCATAATATACTAGAGTTTCTATATCTATATACATCTTAAAAACATAACCCAACATCCAGTATTCACAACATTTACAACTTTAGAAACATAAATATATTACAACCCCAAAATATACACATCCATAGTTTATACCCTCTCTCTCTATCAAAAGTGATACACCAGCCCCGAGCTCACTAGGCTCGATCACGCGAAGGTCCTGAAAAAGATAAAATTCCATATTAGGTGAGACACATCTCAGTAAGTCAGAATAGATTAACATTAGTGTGTGGCTATGATGAGGTTTGTGTACAAATATATACATATATATAATCATCATTTATAAACATATCACAATTATGAAAACAATTTTTGTCCCTGCTCATATACATGCATTGTATCTTAATAATTCCTAAGGATTGGGGTGATTACCCACCTATACAAGTAGCACTCCTCTACTTTGATACCTTATGCAACCCATTGCTACACCTGAAGCATATTAGGGCACTTACCTTACTCAATAAGCCCTCAGGTTGATAATTTATCTCGTACTCTCACACAAATTCAAACAAAAGATTATTGGCAGAAGGAAGTTCCCAAGAATAGGAAAGATTACCCACCCATACAAGTAGCTTTCCTCTGCCCTAATATGTTATGCAACCCAGTATGGCTACATCTGATACCTATCAGGGCACTCGCCTTTCTTAGCAAGCCCTTAGGTGGAGAGTATACTTCACCCAAATAAATATGATACTACAATATACAAGTCATTCTTACTTTACTCGATATCTGTTATTTCGGTAATATACATCTTTTGATGTTCTCAATAGTTCATATTACATAGTTCACTTTCATAGTTCACATTACGTGAATCTCCTGTATAGTTTCCATCACGTGAATCTCATATAAAGTCCACATTATGTGGATCTCATGTAAAGTCCACCTTACTTGGATCTCATGTAAAGTCCACCTTGTGTGGATCTCATATGAAGTCCACCTTATGTGGATCTCATGTCATATACATCATTTGTAACAGTTCGCATCATGTGAATCTCATGTCATACACTCCCTGTGCAATAGTTCACATCATGTGAATCTCATGTCATATTTAACAATACACATGCAATACATATTCTTATTAAATTTTAGTATTCCCAACATCTCATAAACATACATATCATAACTCATCACAGTATTTACATTTACTCAAGCAACATCGTTTAAATAATACACATAATCATATCATTCAAAATGAAAAAAGCCAACCCATGTTCATCGTTCAGTTTATTGAAAATAAATATTTAATATTCTTCACATATATCCAGAAAATTCATTACCTTCCATATTTCATTTTCAAAAATAATATCTACACAGCCTTAGGCTCAAAATCGTAGTTCAAACGGTTGGCATTTCTTTTAAAACTCCCTCGATAATCATATACTTTTATATACTTATATATTTTCCATTTAAATTGGTAAATCCATAAAAACTACTGGCTTAATCTATTCCCCTTACTTGGTTTCCTAAATTATGCTGGCAAGAACCCCGAAATGATACCTGCGGCACTTACCCGAACCCTGAATCAAAAACCCTAGTTTAATCAGATAAACCCCAAATAACCTATTATTTCAAACTTTCTCAACCCATAAACCTAAAATATAAATTTAAAACCCCAAAAATTAAGAATCCTTACCCTTACCTCAACTTTGAAGTGATTCTTGAAAAGCCCAGTTTAGAAATTTGCTTTGCTTGATGTGTAGAAAATCTCCCCTAGAACATCGTAGCGGTTTCTGTTTGTTGATTCGGGTTGAATCCGGGCCGGAAACTTAGAGAAAAGGCAAAGGAAATGTTTCTAAAGAGTGAAACGAAGAAAAAAAATGTTTTCTTCATAGAGAAGCTTCCTCCAATCTTTTTATACACGATGTTGCCACGTGGCTTCATCGATGAGAAGACAGGATTCATCAACGAACCACAGAAGGTAATTCGTCAATGAGAGGATACATTTGTTGATGAAACTTTAAATCTAAAATTTCTCTTTGTCGATGAGGGATTGAACTTCGTCGATGATCCCTAGAAGAACACTCATCGATGAAGTCAAGAGATTAGTCGATGAGGTCTGCTACCTTTCAAAAATTTTCCCTTTGCCCCTTATTATTTATTTATCTTCTCTATTTATTATCTTTCGTAATTATTTTTAATTGCTATAATTTTTCGGCTCTTTACACACATGCTTATAGCATGTCCTCTAGTATCTATATTGTCCTCTCCATCTACCCATCTATCTGAGGTTGAAATGTTGTGCTGAATGACAACTGAGAACCCATGGCTCCTTGCAAATTCTTCCAGAAACGAGATGTGAACTGTGGGTCTAGGTCTGATACTAGATGTGAACTGTGGGTCTTGGTCTGATACTATGGATATTGGTACATCATATAGTCTAACTATCCCATGAATGTATAACTCTGCTAGTTTGTTCATGGAGTAGTTAGCTGTAATAGGGAGGAAATGGGCAATCTTCATCAAAAGGTCTATGACCACCCAGATGACATCCTGTCCATGCAACGCCGGCTATAATCCTGTGAAAAAAATCCATTGATATATGCTCCCACTTCCATTCAAGGATGTGAAGGGGCTGCAATGATACCATTGGTCACTGATGCTTAGCTTTCACCTACTGACATGTCAAACACTGATTCACAAACTCAGCGATCTATCTTTTCATATTGCTCCACCAAAAAGATTCTCGATGATCCCTATATATTTTAGTGCTACCAGGGTACACTGTATAAAAGGACCGGTGCGCTTCCTCCAAAATAATCCTCTTTATCTCAGGGTCGGCAGGTAAGCACGGCCTAGTGTGGAATCTTAAGGCCCCATCATTTGAAATACTGAGCTCTACTCCCTGTCCATTTTGCACTTGATCTATAGGCTCCACTAACTCTGCATCATTCCTCTGAGTAGCTTTAATTCTTTCCTGTAGGGTTGGCTGTAATACTAGATTGGAAATAAATTCCTGGTGATCATCTTCCACCAGCTCCACATCGAGCCTTTCTAAATCCATCTAGATCGAATGCTGAATCATCCATAATGACACTGCTGCTCCCACTGATTTTTGCCTCAGAGCATCAGCTACCATATTAGATTTTCCAAGGTGGTAACTGATGGTGCGGTCATAATCTTTTATCAGATCTAGCCATCTCCTCAACCTCATGTTTAATTCTTTCTGTGTGAAGAAGTATTTCAAACTCTTATGATTAGTGAAAATCTCACACCTACCCTCATATAGATAGTGTCTCCAAATTTTCAACACATAGACCACCGCAGCTAGTTCTAAATCATAGGTAGGATAATTCTTCTCATATTCTTTCAGCTATCGAGAGGCATATGCTACAACTCTCCCCTACTGCATCAGAACACATCTGAGCCCTTTGTGTGACGCATCACTGTAAATCATGAAACCCTTTTCCTTTGAAGGAATTGTCAAAATCGGTGCAGTGATGAGTCGCTACTTCAACTCCTGAAAACTCCGTTCACATTCGTTGGTCCACTCAAATTTCACATTTTTCCTAGTCAATCTCATTAAAGGACTCGACAATTTAGACAAGCTTTCAACAAATCTGCAGTAGTATCCTGTCAAACCCAGGAAACTCCTGATCTCCTGCACATTTTTCAGTCGTGCCCAATCAACTACAACCTCAATCTTACTCAGATCAACTGAAAAGCCACCCCTAGATACAATGTGTCCGAGAAAAGTAACTTGCTCCAGCCAGAATTCACATTTCCTGAGCTTTGCATACAACTTTTTTTTCCCTTAGCATATGAAGCACTATCCTCAAATGTTCCTCATGCTCTTCAGGGCTCTTTGAATATACCAAGATGTCATCTACAAAAACTACTACAAGCCGATCTAGGTACTAATGAAAAACCATGTTCATCAAGTCCATAAACATAGCAGGAGCATTCGTCCAACCAAAGGGCATAACTAGAAACTCATAGTGGCGATAACTAGTTCTGAAAGCTGTCTTCTAAACATCTTCTACTCTAACCCTTACCTGATTGTACCCAGATCGTAAACCTATCTTTGACAATGTCGGTGTCCCCTATAATTGATCAAACAAGTCATCGATATGGGAAGCGAGTGCTTATGCTTGATAGTTACTTTATTAATTACTCTGTGGTCGATGCACATTCTCATCGACCCATCCTTCTTAATTAGAAACAATACCGGTGCTCCCCAAGGCGACATGCTCAGCCAAATAAACCCCTTATCCAATAATTCCTGCAACTGTTCCTTCAAATTTTTAGTTCTGTCAGTGCCATTCTATACGGCGCTTTAGAAATCAGCGCTGTCCCTGAACTAGATCAATAGAAAATTCTGCCTTACATTCAGGAGGTAGACCCGAGAAATCCTCAAGGAATATATTAGGAAAATCCCTCACTACCGAGATATCCTCTAATCTCAACACCCCTTTTGATACCTCCTTCACACAAGCCAAATATCCTTGGCAACCCTCTAACAATAACCTCCTTGTTTGAATGGAGGATAACAACTGTGGTGGGGTGCGCACACATGACCCCACAAGTCTATACTCCTTTCCTTCTAGAGGTCTAAATACTACCTCTCTCTGATGGTAGACAATACTGGCATAATGGGCAGCTAGCCAGTCCATCCCCACAATCACCTCAAACCCATACATCTCTAAAACCACTAAATTAACTGGTAAAGACCTCCCCTGAATACAAACTGGAAGTTCCTGAGTACCTTTCTACACAACAATACAACCCTAGTCGGCGTAGAAATTGACAAACTGATGACTAGTGGTTGAATTTCTATCCCACAAAATTTAATAAACTCCTAGGTGATAAAATAATGAGTCGCCCCTAAACCAAACAAAGTAGGAGCTTTATATGACAGTATTGAAATAGTACCTGTCATGACATTTCCTGGCGTCAAAGCATAGTCTAATGATGGGGTGATGTTCCTCTATTTACCACCTTAGGATGCTTGGTTACCTCCACTATACGGTCTAAGAGCAGGCGCAATCACTCGTGGTGCTCGACAGTCTCTCGTTATGTGTCCAGGCTGATGGCATCAGTAACAAACTATCTCTCTGACCTGGCACTCTTGTGGGTGTCTCCTGCAACATTTGGAACAAAGAGGGGGCATCGGTTTGCCCTGTACTACTCAGTCTCCTATCTCCTTCTCTAGACACCTCTACTATCCTGCATCCTCCAAGGCCCCCGGCTGGACCTTGCCTAAAAATCTGGAGGCGCGGGCCTCTTCCTCTGACTTTGTGCCATAGCGCCTCTCTGTAGGCCACCCTCAATCAATACGGCTCTATTAACTATCTATGAAAAATTCTAGACCCAAAAACCTACACCTGCTCATATAATCCCTAGTTTAGGCCCTCCTCAAACTTCCTCGCCTTGTTTTCCTCATCTGAAACTAAGTAGGGAGCATAGCGGGACAACTCAATAAATCTGGCGACATACTGCTGTACCGTTATAAGTCCCTAAGTCAAATGCAAAAACTTTGCCACTTTTCCATTTCTAACATTAGCGGGGAAGTACCACTCGAAGAAGATCTCATTGAAGCGGCTCCACGTCATCGCTACAGGATCAGGTCTCTATTTTTCTAACAGTCTCCTTAATCTCCACTAGCGTTTTGCTTCTCTAGTCAACTTGAATGCATAAAAAGATACTTTCTGCTTCTTGGTACAGGGGAGCAGTGCCAACCTGTCCTCTATATCCTGGACCCAATTCTCATCCACAACTAGGTTGGCCCCTCTAGAGAATGACGGGGGTCTCATGTGCGTGAACTGTTCAATCATGCAGCTCTGCTCCCCTGAGCTCCTAGCCATCTTTGCCATCACTTGCTGGGTGACGCTACATAGCATTGCATCAGGGTCTCCACCACCTATATTGGAAGGCCCAACCTCATCACCTCCAGGCCCCATCTTGAAAATGATACAAAACAGTCTTAGAATTTTGTCTTCATAATACCATTAATACACTTAAAAAACTAGGATCCATAAAATAATCTTTTTAAAACATTCGTCTTCACATCCTCAATCCCAACTTTTAGATTCAATCCTACCACTTAGAAACAAGAACTGGCGATAGTTTACTATGATTTTCCTAAAGTTGTCACCCTAGGAAAATCACAAAAACAACCACAAAACTCTTGCCTCCAGGTCACAAGATAGAACCCTAAATTCCAATCTCATCCTCTAATAATAGCTGACTCATATCTCAACTTACCCATCTCCTATTCTTCTCAAAATCCATTCCTATACCCTAGTATTGTATTCCGCTGTTTACTAAAGTCTGTAGAACCTAACATCCTAGGGTCTGATACAAAACTGTAATGCCCCGATTTTCATACCATTTTATTTATTTCTCCAGTAAATAATAAATATTAATCAAACACCTACCATGTCACAAACTTAGATACCATATCAACATAACCCGAACCGAAATAAGGTACTGGGTAATCAGACTCTCTCATACAAACATACCTAATGGCGGAAGTCAAAATTTACATACCATCTAGAATACAGATAACCAGAGTTCTATACATCCATGCACATTCCTAAAAAAAAAAAAAAAATCCATAACATACTCTAGGGAATACATCCCTAACACAAGACACTTACCTTGACTATTAGGGTACTAGCACCCCTCTATCTTAGAACTCTATCTCCAGGTGTATTACGGTTTCTTGAAATATTTAAACATTTGGGTGAGACAACTCTCAGTAAGACGGAATAAATTACATACTGTGTGTGGCACTATGAGTTTAGTTATATCATAATACACTCATATAAGTAATTATATCATCTGAGAAAATATATAGATATATACTCATAATCATATAGATATAAAATATAATTTCTTAAGCTTTAATACCATTTAACATACTTATACATATACAACCAATATTTATCAGTGAAGTTCCTGAGGATAGGGGAGATTGCACGCCTATACATGTAGCGCCCCTCTGCTTTGATTTCGTTTGTAACCTTGCCCAAATAGTATGGGTGCGGCTACAACTGATACTTATCAGGGCACTCACCTTACTTAGTAAGTCGTCAGGAAGAAAGTCTTACTTCACCCTAATTATTTATGTAATTAAATTCACACTCTTTTACTCCTCATATCCATTTCACATTCTAGCTTATGAGTATCCTCATTATTTCATACATGTGTTGTCTGTAACTCATGGATGCCCTGAGGATATTACCACGTCATGCTTCCCCCCATAACCAGGTTGTACGGCCCGAAGGCTGGATCTAAACCGTAGTTGGCCTACTCGGTTAGATCAAAATAAGGAATCTATCTACTCATCTGTAGTACGATTGGCCTGTTCACTCCTAGTCTTGACACCAGGTGGCAAAACTATTCTTCTCACTAACTCAATCGATTGTCACACTACACTCTCCATAAGATCGTGTGGTTGCACTTATCACCTCACTAGCAAAGGTATCATGCTCTGTATCAACAATAGTCCATCAGGGTTCTCATTTACACATTCTCATACTCAAATTTAAATATTCACAATTCATTATTCACAATTCAGTATTCACATTTCAGTATGTTCGTTCATCTCAGAACATCAGTAATATTCTCGTCATTTTCTGTTTCATTCTCATCATTTCAGTACATATTCCGTTCTCATAATAGTATATATCTTATTTTATGTATTTCAATGAAAACAAACCTATATAACACATTTATCATTACCTAGTAAAATACATGTCTATTTCACAATTTGTCATTTCTAAAAAAATACTCATCGATATATCACTTTCATCATTTCTCAGTAAAATACACACACACACACACACACACACACACACAGATATATATATATATATATATATATATATATATATATATATATATATATATATAACAATACTGGGTTTCTCATATTTTCACATCTGAGTAAAATATTTCCATACTAAAACAAAGTATCATTTCTTAGTACAAAATACATTTCTCAGTTTCTAACACTTTCCCAATATAAATTTATTATTTCAAAATTCCTCAATGCCACACAATTTTTTTTTCATCTAATACTCATATTATAATTATCACAATCTCATTTTCACATATTTACTCCACCAGTAATTTCAAAAAAATAACTGTTATAATTTATTCTCCTTAACTGGCTTATTGAAAGGCTTGCTAAAATCCCAAAATCCTATGCCTGCGGTGTTCAAAACTCAAAACCCCTGAAATTCACATTTTCCCCCAATTGAATCCCAGAATAATTCTCATTTAACATTTCCTATGCCCTATATACTTCAAATTAACAATTAAACCCTAAAATACCTTACTTACCTTGGTTTTGAAGCGGTGCCCAAGAACCCCAACTCAACGATCCGCTCCGATTAAGTTGTAGAGAATCTTCCCTAGATCCTTGTGGTGGTTTCTAATCATTGAAACGGGCTTAAACGAAGCCAAAATCGAAGAGATAGAGAGAAGGAGGACCGAAACCCTAGAGAGAGAGAGAGTGTGAGGGAGAGAATTTTCGTGGAACAAAAATGACCCGCTGCCTATTTATAAGCTGGGACTTGTCGACGATACACGTGTACTCATTGACAATCCACATAAGGCCTCTCATTGACGAAGATAAAGGGTTCATCGACGAACCCTTAATGGCTTGAAATTCTCTGCTCTCGGTATCTCTTCGTTGACAAGACACGTGTACATGTCAACGAGACCTAGAAGGACGTTCATCGATGAAGACAATGAGTTCGTCAATCAGTCCTTGTTGATGCCCATTTTTAAATTTCTTTTTCCTTCTTTTTCTTTCTCTTTTCCGTTTTCCCTTTATTATTTTCATAAATTAAAATTTTGAGGTCTCTACATATTTGCTTGGTAATTCTTGGATGTTTCTTATGTTGTTTTTGGACTCCTGGATTACAACATGTTGATTGTTATTTTTTGTTTTTGTGCTGATTCTACTCTATGCTTTAGCGTGTTTGTCTTCATTGTCTCATCTCTTTTTGATTGATGTCAAAAGGGGAGAATTTTTTTAGCAAAAACTGAAACAACAGCAAAACTAAGACTAAACTGAAATATGGAATCTGAGATTGAATTGAGATATACACTGTTGATATATACTACTGATATTATGAATTGAAAAATATGAACTTAACATTGATGATCTTGAAATATGAACTTAAATTGAATTTGATGAACTGAAACTAAATCTGATGTAATCTGATATGCAATCATATAAATAATTGATTTACTTTCCAAATTTTGTTACGGGTATGCTTATTGTAAGAGGGAGCCTTTTTAAGGCTTACTCATTTTTACTCATTATTTGTCATCATAAAAAAGGGGGAGATTGTTGGCCTAACAAGGCTTAAGAATCTTATTGTGATGATAATAAAGCAAGGGAGTTTAACATATTTGGTTAAGTGATGATGTGTCAGGATTCAAGTGGTTTTAATAAAAGGTTCAAGATCTGAAGTGCTTGATGAAGTTTATTAAAGCTTGGACTCAAAGAAAGAAGTTCTAATGCAACTTAAATTCTATTGAAGAATGAAGACAAGATAAACTCAAAGAATGAAAGCAAAAAGCATGAAAACTTAATGTTTTAGAAAGTTATAATCTTAAGACGTCTCACGTAAGTACTTTGCAAATCTCAATATAAATGTTTGAAGCTCTTAGGAATCATTATGGACTTAGAGACCTGCTTTTGGAAATCTCGAAAAATATTTTAAAGACTTAATTAAGTTTTCCAAGATTAAAGATTTAAAATCAAAGTTTTTGGAAATTTCTAAAAGCTGTAAGATCAGGTGACTGATAGTGTTTCATTTGTTGATTGACATTTTTATACTGAAAATTTTGAGCAAATAGAATAGAAACAAGCGACTGATCTCTAAGGCTTAAGCGATTGACTCAGTACCTACTTTTGAAATATACTGAACTACAATAGCTTAGGTGACTGACCATTTAGGATCAAGTGACTGACACTGCACTAACTTTCAAAATTTGCTATTCTATAAAAGATCAGGTGACTAACGATGATAGTCTCAGTTGACTGACCTTCGCAATTTTCAAATTAAAACAATGAGAGAAATTTTCCAAATCGGATTGCTTGGTACCCAAACCTTGTGAAAACTTGGGAAACACTCTAAGAAACTTGGGGACTACGAAATTAACTTTTTTTTATCTATAAATACTTAGTAAACCTAAAGATCAAATATACCTACAAACAGTAATCAATCTAAATTATTTCTACTCTTCAAAGAAATCTTACTAATATTTTTGCTGAAGCAACTGTTGTGTTCTTGCTAATAAAAGATCACGGTTCTTTGATCTTTCACTGAAATTTTTAATCTAAGAAAGAACCTCAGTGATATTTACTCGAGCTTCATCTTTTTATATTGATTATTGATTGAAGTATATTGGTATTCAACTATACTAATCTGCTCTTGTTGAGAGTTCTTTTTATTCACAAGTTGTTCTTCCTTATCTTGTTATTTTTTGATGATTCAAGGTTGTTGAATCGTTGGCTAACAAGAAGGGGTGTTCTTGTTAGAGAGGGGTCTCCACCTGATACGGAGAGGTTGTAACTTGGTCTGTAAAGAAGTTGGAAAGGAAAATCCTCATAGCAGTTGCTTGGGGCAAGGACGTAGGCCGCTAGCCGAACCTTGTAAAAATACGGTCTTCAGCTCTTCTCCCTACTCTCTTTAATTTTCTGCAAACATATAACCCGCGTGTATGATTATTTAACACTTGCTAAATATTGAGAGTTGCTAAAGTTTCTTACTTTGATCCATATTTGAAATCAACATACTATATTGATTGATTGATTAAAAAGAAATTCAGATTATCAAATTTTGAAACCCACTGAATTACTGAATTTGTTTCATATTTAAATCCAAGAAACGTATTGTTTATCATTATTTGGTTGTTAAGTGGTTGAACAAATTCAGAAGTAATCTTGAATATTGATTTTACTGCACTGTTGAAATTAATTTTGCTCTATCAATTAAAGGAAAGTTTCAGGTTTTGTAAAATCAAATCTCTGATATGATTTATTCTAACTGGTCATTGATTAAAATAAAATTCAAATTTTGAATATTCTAAGATTTTATTCAAACTGATCTTTGTTGACTTAACTTAAAAGGATTGTTGGCTGTGCTTGTACGGTTGCAAATCAATATCATTGTGATTATATGATTGTTGAATATTAATTCATTGGGTTAATTCTTAAATCAAGGAGTTTGTAGAAAAAAAGTTTTAAAGAAATTTTAATAAACCCAATTCACCCCCCTCTTGGGATTTCACTTTACTTCTCACAAGTTTTTTTCCTTGATTTGTCCTTAAAAAATCACCTCTATATGTATGAGTATGACATTTTAAGTGAAGGGTTTTCCAAGAAGATTGATATGCCCTAAGGTCAGTCTATGGTCTATGTTTTGAGCTTTCAATCCCATCATGCATGAATGCATTATTACAGACCAAAATATAAATATGTTTACAAATAATATATATATATATATATATGTATATGTATTCCTCTTCTTCTTCTTTTGCTCTTCTGATTTTTTTTTTTTTAATGGAGTACACCAAGTGTATAAGCTTGAAGTCCTTCATGGCTTCCATTTTCTTGCCCTTATGTGTGTGCTAAAATGTAAACCTGCTCATGCACTTAAAAACACACATAAGATACTTGTGCTTTGTCAGCGTCAAAACAGGGATTGGACTCAAACAGTCAACAATCTCCCCCTTTTTGATAATGACAAACACATAAGAGCAAAATGGGCTAAGCCTGAAAAGGCTCCCCCTAAGAACATACATATCTTAAAAATAAACAATATAACTTGAACACTTTTAAGAAATAAGACATTTTAATTCATAATGCATTTAGGTTTAGCATTAAAGCACATTAAATCTCAGATATTTACTCCATTAAAAATTTGCCCTATCAAAAATTCTCCCTTTGGGCATAAAGTTATTTATCATTATGCTCATAAAATTCTCCCCCTTTTGGTATTAGCAAAAGGGCTAAGAAAGTAATGATTTTTCTGGTTAAGCATTTAAGCACACTTCATAATATAACCAGAAAAGCATCCATATGAATTTTAAAGATAGACAATTTCAAATGCAAGATCATATGGCTAATCCAAATAATTATGGCTAATCAACATATTTCAAATTAATGTTTTCAATAAAATCATCACATTTAAGAATATGCCACAATGAATTCAAAACATATCTAAGCCAACAATGTTGGTGAGCATGACAAGATGGAAACTTAATTTTGGATGCTCCCTCTTTTGATTTGAATCCTACCTTAGATGCACTGAACAACTTATACTAGTCAAAGATTAATTTTATTCAAGGCGCAAAATAGTATAAGCAATTATCAAAAGAACAACTATGCTGAGTGTCGATTAAACAACCTTTATCACTTGACCAGTATAGTCTCCCTATAGATTACATATGCATAAGAAAAGAAATATTATGGCATGATATAATGCTTATAACCAAGAACAATCCATATCAATTTATAGAGCTTTAAAGGCAGGATATGATATTCAGGGTTTTCAGAAGAGCCTCAATATTCAAAAAGTGAGACATGATGCACATGAGTCCTTTATGAGCTTTTCTCTAAGGATAGAGCTCAGCTCCCCTAAATATTTTCAAGCATGCATTTTCAACTAAGGATGAAGATAAAATTTTCATTTTATCATTCACTCATCCTCTCAAAACCAATTCCAGCATGCAGTATTTTATAACCGTTTGGCACAAGGTTACTGTATATTGCATTCTATTTAGCACTTGATAGCCAACAAGGCTATACTCAGATAATTATGCAATAATCATGTGGTTTACTCACGCATGCACCAAATCATAATTTTTTAAGCACATGGTCTTTGAATTTTGATTATATTAGGAAAGATCTAACAAAATTTTGATAGCATGTCGTCTGTAAATACGACATTTCCCAAATAGACATGAGCTAAAACCTGGTTGTTTTCAGCAAATAATTCATTTTAAACATGCAACAACCTAAATCCACTAAAACATGCAATTCATATCACTGAATCAACCATGCAAGTGGCATTCAGTTCAATTACCATGCACTCCAAGATTCACTACTAGCATGCAATACACAATACTGCATCAACCATGCAGTTGACGTTCCAATTTAAGCATGCAATCCAATAGTCAAAAGCATTTAAAAAAATTAACTATCCATCAGACAGTATAAGCATTAAGCAAGAATGGATAATAGGCTACAGAGCTATACTTGTAAAACATATAGGCATAAATAAAGTATAATCATGAAAGCCTTTAATTTATGTAGTTATGAGAGGGATATGCTCCCCTTGATAGCCAAGTGCTTTAGATTTTAAATGATTCAAGCTTGGGTTTTAATGCTTAGGCTTTAAAGGACCAAAGAGTCACAATCAATATCCCTTCAATGAATAAAGCCTACCATGCCTCCATTCTTATGAATTTCAGTATGTAAGAGGCTCAAGTTCAAATGGCTTTCAATCTTAACTACTCGTGCATAGGTTTATTAGATACTTGTGCTTTCATATTGATTGAAACTTGGTGCAATTATCTTAGCCATTTGATACCAATCGAAGGATATGAAGCTTGAAATGATTTGACTTCAATTTGAGAGCTTGTGAAGCGAATTTAAATGAATAAACTTAGAGATTAAATTTCTTATTTGGTTTAAAAAGGTATTCAGGAGATGTTGGACATTTTCCAAAATATTTTCATGCTAGTAATCATGTCCAGGCTTGGACAAAGAGTATATAGGAGAATATGAATCTTTCTTGAGAAAAGCTCTTTGGTGCTTTATGATTTATCACTGTTGGATTGTATCCTTTAGATGTGATCACATATTAGAACGAGGATAAGAACCAGTGAAAGATTGAATCTTTACCAATTATGATTGTGGTTTGGTAGAGATTTCCGATGGAGTAGAGGGTGAACCAAGATGAGGGAATGCTTGCATTTTAAGCATAATAGAAACATTTTAATATGACTTAGTGAAAGACTTGAATTCCTTAGTGGATGCTCCCTAATTTGATTATAAAAGGATGCCCTATAATAAGTCTAGGAATATTAGGAATTCATTATCATTAGTGCTTATGACCTGAGTGATGACTAAATTTTGATTCAAGCTTTTATATTTAAAAAAAAAAATGAGTTTAGGGTAAGATGATGTATAGTATGAGATGGATCCCTAAAGCTCAAATTTGTGCTATGGACAAGAGATGCTTAACTTAAGATTTTCATTTTGGGCATGAATTAATCATTTCGAATTATTTACCAAGTGAAATTACCTTTGTCCATTCAAAAGTGGATTATGCTTTAGCATGCTTCTAAGATATTATGTAGTAGTGAATTTATGTTATTCAACTTAGAAAATGAAAAGATCCAGATATTTTCGATAGATAAACTCTCAACTTTTACTTTGAACCAATCAGAGGACTAATGTGGATTTTGTGGAGACAAACGTCTCACTCAAGCAGAGATTACCACATCACTCAAGCAGAGATTACTACATCCATTTTCAGGTCAAAGCTTGCATGCTATAGCCAATAATTTTATATTTTAACCAATCTTTATGAAGTATATTCATTAAGTTCAAATTGGATATATTACATGAAATCTCATATTGGCTATATTTTTAAGATTCTTAGTACAACCATAGTGTATAGTGTATAGTACAAGCTTTATACCATTCAATCACAATATATCTTTTGTTGTCAGCCCTAGATATGAAATTGTAAGCCCTGTAGTTGAATTATAATTTATATTTTGTTGATATAGATTTTCTTCTTCAATATGTTTTTCAACAACACATTCACACTTTTCTCAATATTCAGAACTCAACTAAACTCTCAGTTAATTTATCCTTGGGCTGTTAACCAAGTAACGTACTCCTGTATGGTTTCTGCAAGATATGGTATAACCAACGTACTCCCTTTCAGTTTCCACAACCCAAATCAAAATTAAACTTTAAGTTTACTTGATTTCTATATTACATAGTATATTTAATTATCAAATAAACCATCCACGCAATTTTGATATGCTGAAAATAAATAGTAGGGAAAGAGAGAGTGAAACGGGGATTTTTACGAGGTTCGGCTTATACCCAGCCTACGTCCTTGCCTTTGGCAAACCACCAAAGGATTCACTAGTTCAGTTTCGTTGACGGGTGGAACAATACCGATTACAACACTCCTTGGTTAAGGCTAGAGCTCGCCTTCTCGAAACGATATCCCCTCGTTCGGTCATTCCTTATATAGGCTAGAGCCCGCCTCTCTAAGCAATATCCCCTTGCTTAGCCAACGATCTAAACAACCGTTGGAATCTTCAATCTACAAGAAATACAACCACAATATGTGTATAAAAATTTTGCTCCTCAAAGAGCTGATTAGTACAACAATTACAGCACTGTATACTTCAAAGTAAATAACAATATGGAAATTAACTTGAAGCTCAAGGAAGTATATCACCGATTAATTATTTGAAAGATTCAGAATTTGCAGAACAATTTCGGTGGAAGAAGATGAAAAACTCAGTTGAATTCATACACAATATGTGAGCTTGAGAGCAAGAGAGAGCCTTGAGAATTTGAGAGCAATTTGAGAGAGATGCTGAATTTTAGTTGAATTTGAATTCTTGGTTGTATTGATTCAATGATCTTTGAGGCTTATTTATAGACTTTTAAAGGTATGTAACTTGGTCCCCATGTGGTTTAAAATATTCCCCAAGTTTCCATAAATTTTGAGCCATAAGCAACCTCTTTTAAAAATTTGCCCGTTATGAAATTTTCAAATCTGTCGTGGTGACAGATGACTGTCCATTTGTGGCAGTCGTCTATCCACTTAAATTAAAGGGAAAGTAGGGTGTCAGTCATCTGTCCAAACCCACACATACGTCTGACAGTGCAACACCAGCTTCTATAACAAACTGCTGTCAAGCTGTCAGCTTCGAGTACCCTCCAGTATTTTGGTCATAACTTTCTCTGTATAACTCCAAATTTGATGATTTTGGAGTCAAATTAAAGCTAATAAAAACTCCTAAACTCCTAAAACTTTAATGTTGAACACATTTTGAAATAAAAAATTTTTGATGGAGAAAAATGTACATCAATGCAGATGTATAAAAATTGACAGCATTTGAGAAATCCTCTTTTTTGGTGCTTTTCGTTCCAAAAAAGATTCTAACCTTTTTGAAACAATTTTTGACCTTAAAAAAAATATATTTTCCAAGTATGTTCAAAGGTATCTAGGTCCAAGAAATTAATCTAAGAGCTTCATGCATCCATATTGAAATTCTTTGAAGTACTTACATGAATTTTCCTAGAGACTCATTTGACTCCTCTTTTGCTTTGAGTTCTCTTTATTGCTGATCTCTGATCTTTCAAAACTTCTTTGAGCTTCATTGATCTTTGAGCTTTCAATGCTTGAAGCTTTTTAATAGTAATGCTCTCATGATCTTCTTTAGGCTTTAATCCATGCTTCAAGCTTGATGTAATCATCCTTATTTGAAGTACAAGCTTTAATCAATTCTTTAACGCTCTATCCTTGAGTCCTGAAAATACACCACTTAAACAAAACATGTTAAGTTCTACTTGTTTGTTAGCATCAAAATAGGATATTAAGCCTTGTAAGGTAAAAAATCTCCTCCTTTTTGATGATAACAAATAAGAAGCAAAAATTGGAGTGAGCCTGAAAAAGACTCCCCCTTTCAATAAGCATCATCTTAATAATATTTGCAAGATCAATATCAATTTCAAAAACTCTTTTATAATCATGCTCATCACTTCATTCAAGTTCAAGTTTATCAATCAACATCAAGTACTTCTGCTCCTTTTGATATATTATGTTCGTGCTCAATTTTTGCAATCCCATGCTCAATTTTTTCTTAAAACTTCTCCCCCCTTTTGACATCGATCAAAAAGAGAAAAAAAATTAAGTTTAAGTAAAATCACATGTTGAGCATATCATCAAACATGCGTATCAAACCTATGAACACACTCAATTTATAGTTTTTCAATATAACATGTGTAGTGTGTTTTAACAATCATATCTTTACTAACAGCTTTTTCCTTCTTTGACATTACTCAATATTTCAATTATTGATATTATGATACTGATTTAAAATTGAATTCATGATATCTATTTAAAATTCTTGATACCAATTGAAAATTTAATTCATGATACCAATTGAAAATTCTCTGAATTGATTAATAAGGAAACAATCATAATATAAGCAATATGACATAACACTCCCCTTGAATTCAATACATTCAGTTTTATTATCAATTTTGCTTTTATCATCCCATGTTTCAAAACATTGATTCACATCATGTATCAAATATCAATATCATGTTAATATCAACAATGTCATACTACACTTATAGATATAATTATACTTGTCATGCTTAAAAGACAAATTTAACTTTTAGATTGTGATACCAAGTGAGCTTTTGTAAAATTGTGATACCAATTAAAAATTTTAAAATATGATACCAAAAATATTTGTGGATACCAAAGACTTTATAGATACCAAAGTCATTATCACATTATACACAGCTCAAGGATACCAATATAACCATTATATCTCTAATAGCTCATGGATATTAATATAAAAAACAGTAAGTCTATCCATGTAATTTATCAATAGCATGCATGATCAAGAATTAATCTTATATCAAAATTCATGCTTATACTCAATAATCTCATGCTCAGATTTTCAACATAGTGAGTCATAAATATTCAATATAAGTCAAGCATATCATGTAGCATAGGCATGTAAGCATGTAGCATATAACATATCATATAGACATGTAAGCATGGAGCATATAGCATTTCATATAGGCATGTAAGCATGGAGCATATAGCATTTCATTCTAAAAAAAAAAAACTTATGCAGTCGCCTGTCAACAAGGGGCAGTCGTTTGTCACTAAATAATCCGGTTTTTAAAAATGAACAGAAGGGTGACAGTCATTTGTCCATATGATGACAGTCATCTATCCATGAACAAATCAGTTTTTGAATATACTTAGCAAGTTGATAGTCGTCTGGAAAAACAGTCACAGACGGCTTATTGGTCACTGACAGTCGTTTGTCCATTACTTAACAGTTGTCTGTTAGTCTTCTGACTTGTGTTAAAAGCACTTCAAAAACATGCCAGTCGTCTGTCACTAGACAGACAGTTGTCTGTCAGTAGATTTTCCTCATTTCAACATATTTTTGAGTTCTCTCTTCTTTGTTCATTTAGACTTAAAATCTCAATTTGATATTTTATTAATATTTAAGTTAAGCTTTGTAAAAATCATCCTATGATTTTGGCCAACAATGCCATTTTTGAATAAGCTCTTAAACTCATTTGTTGATCATGAATTAAGTTACTTTCTCAATTTTTAAAGCGGAATGACTTAATCCATGGAGTTTTTCATTTATGAACTAGTCGTTCATCTTGGTACCCATACTTTCTTGGGTCCTGTTGGTTTGATAAAAGATGTTTCTTTAACTCTCCATATTTGTTTAGTTTTCACATCATTTCTCTTAAATGGACATTCAAACTTTATATGCCCCTTTTTCTTACATTGATAGCATATTGTATTAGTGTAGGCATTAAAGGATGTGCTTGTATTATCTTTGGAGGCTTTTGAGAAATAACCCATGTAAAGATTCCTTTTCTTTTTATTTTCAATTCCATTGAAACCAATGCCTTCTTTGTTTAGAGACATTCTTTGTGAGCCAATCATCTTATCAAGATTTTCCTTCCCTTTTGTAAAGTTGTAAATAATTCTTTCTTTATCTTCAATTTGATTCTTGAGATCATTTATCTCTTTATCTTTCTTGTCATCAACCTTCTTTTGTAATTTCTCTAATTCTAGAGATAATTTTATGATTTTATCCTCCAATTCAGAAATATATATATCTTTCTCATATACCGCAGAGGATAAGGTTCGAAGGTCTTCTATCATTCTTTCATTCTTGCTTTCTAATTCTTTGATTTTCAAGTCTTTTTCCTTTTCAGTAAGATTTTTGGATTCTAATTCTTTTGTTATAGCTTCATTCTTACTTTCAATTTTCTTGAGTCTTGAATCCTTTTCTTTTTCAGCAGTTTTAATTGCTTCTAACTCTTTCATCAATCCTTTATTCTTATTTTTCAATGAAGTATTTTGTTTAGTTACTTTGATTAGCATCTTATGGACTTCGAATAAGTCATTTTGAAGTTCTTCATAAGATGACATGCTTTCATCATTGGATTCATCACTACAAGACTTATTTGAAGATTTAGATAAGGAGCTTTTCTCATCATCCCAAGCCATAAAGCAAGTATAAGCAACCTCTTGGTCACTTGATTCAATTTTAGAACTACTTGTACTCATCATGTCCCAAGTAGTGGCTTTCACGACCTTTTTATTTTTCTTCTTAGATTCTTTCTTAAGTAGTAGTGGACATTCTAGTTTAATATGTCTAGCTTTGTTGCAATTGTAACACGTAGGAGTTTTATTCTTTGATTTCTTGCTAACTTCTTCTGATTCATTTGATTCGGATTTTTGATTTCTTTTCTTGATTTTGTTTCTCCTTCTTAGTATCCTTGCTAGCTTTTTAGATATGAAGGCTTCTTCATTTCATCCATTTCACTACTTGAGTTTTCTTTTAAGGCTTTAAAGGCTATTGATTCTTGGGCTTTGGTTTTTCCATTCTTTTCATTCATTGTCATTTCATATGTAAGGAGAGAACCTATAACTTCATCTAAGGAAGTGGTTTTAAAATTTCTTCCTTCTGTTATATCAGTGGCTTTTGGTTCCCATACGGTTGGTAGCCCTCTAAGAATTTTCCTTATCATCTTATGAGTAGTATAGGTTTTTCCTAGAGCATTTAGGGAATTGATTATGTGAGTGAACCTAGTAAACATATTAGTTATGGATTCATCTGGGTTTATCTTAAAGGCTTCATATTCACTTGTAAGCATATCGATCCTATTATCCCTAACATCTATGGTGCCTTTTTAAGTGACTTCAAGCTTGTCCCATATTTCCTTAGCTAATTTGCAAGCCATTACTCTATTAAATTCATTGGCATCTAAAGCACAATATAGAGCATTCATGGCACTATAATTTACTTGCAGCATCTTATAGTCTAAATCTGTCATATCAATTTTCTCCTTAGGGACTTGTTTTCCATCAACTATCTTAGTGGGAATTTGGTCACCTTCCATGACAACCTCCCATGCTTTCCAATCATAGTTTGGAAATATATTTGCATTCTCTTTTTCCAGAAAGTATAGTTCAAACCAAAAAAGATTGGTGGCCTAATTGAAGAGTGTCCCTCTCCAAAGGGAGCTAAGCCTAAGTTAGCCATTTAGATCTTTCTATAGCTTCTAGTTAAGAGTTGATATAACCCGGCTTTGATACCAATTGAAATTGGGAATAGCTTCCCAAGAGTGGGGGTGAATTGGATTCTAAAAATTTCTTTTAATTCCTTTTGGATTACCTTAAACTTCTTTTATTTCTTTTAACCAATTCTTGACTTATTTTTTTAATTCTTTAATCAATCAAGAACTTAGTTCTTTTATCATATCAATAACACAATTAAACAACCAATCAATCAAACACAATCAAACATTCAATCTTCAACCACACTTTGAAAGTAGAAACAATCAAACAATTAATCACAATTTCCAAACCAATACACCCAATTTGATTGCCAAATATAAATTCACTTCAGCACAATAAGATTGATGTAAAATTCAAGATTTAGCACTTTTGGAATACAAACACTATCCAATCAATCTCAAGCTTTATACCATTCAATTACAATATATCTTTTGTTGTCAGCCGTGGATATGAAATTGTAAGCCCTGTAGTTGAATTATAATTTATACTTTGCTGATATAGATTTGCTTCTTCAATATGTTTTTCAACAACACATTCACACTCTTCTCAATATTTAGAACTCAACTAAACTCTCAATTAAGTTATCCTTGGGTTGTTAACCAAGTAACGTACTCCCAAATGGTTTCCGCAAGATATGGTATAACCAACATACTCCCTTTCGGTTTCCACAACCCAAATCAAAATTAAACTTTAAGTTTACTTGATTTCTATATTACGTAGTATATATAATTATCAAATAAACCATCCACGCAATTTCGATATGCTGAAAATAAATAGTAGGGAAAGAGAGAGCGAGACGGGGATTTTTACGAGGTTCGGCTTATACCCAGCCTACGTCCTCACCTTTGGCAAACCACCAAAGGATTCACTAGTTCAGTTTCGTTGATGGGTGGAACAATACCGATTACCACACTCCTTGGTTAAGGCTAGAGCCCGCCTTCTCGAAACGATATCCCCTCGTTCGGTCACTCCTTATATAGGCTAGAGCCCGCCTCTCTAAGCAATATCCTCCTGCTTAGCCAACGATCTAAACAACCCTTAGAATCTTCAATCTACAAGAAATACAACCACAATATGTGTACAAAAATTTTGCTCCTCAAAGAGCTGATTAGTACAACAATTACAGCACTATATACTTCAAAGTAAATAACAATATGGAAATTAACTTGAAGCTCAAGGAAGTATATCACCAATTAATTCTTTGAAAGAGTCAGAATTTGCAGCACAATTCCGGTGGAAGAAGATGAAAAACTCAGTTGAATTCGTGCACAATATGTGAGCTTGAGAGCAAGAGAGAGCCTTGAGAATTTGAGAGCAATTTGAGAGAGATGCTGAATTTTAGTTGAATTTGAATTCTTGGTTGTATTGATTCAATGATCTTTGAGGCTTATTTATAGACTTTTAAAGGTATGTAACTAGGTCCCCATGTGGTTTAAAATATTCCCCAAGTTTCCATAAATTTTGAGCCCCAAGCAACCTCTTTTAAAAATTTGCCTGTTATGAAATTTTCAAATCTGTTGTGGTGACAGATGACTGTCCATTTGTGGTAGTCGTCTATCCACTTAAATTAAAGGGGAAGTAGGGTGTTAGTCGTTTGTCCAAACCCACACAGACGTCTGACAGTGCAACACTAGCTTCTATAACAAACTGCTGTCAAGCTGTCAGCTTCGAGTACCCTCCAATATTTTGGTCATAACTTTCTCTGTATAACTCCAAATTTGATGATTTTGGTGTCAAATTAAAGCTAAGAAAAACTCCTAAACTCCTAAAACTTTAATGTTGAACACATTTTAAAATAAAAAATTTTTGATGGAGAAAAATGTACATCAATGCAAATGTATAAAAATTGACAGCATTTGAGAAATCCTCTTT
This sequence comes from Malania oleifera, assembly GCF_029873635.1. NCBI lineage: Eukaryota > Viridiplantae > Streptophyta > Magnoliopsida > Santalales > Ximeniaceae > Malania > Malania oleifera. The sequence continues at coordinate 15,143,466 of NC_080424.1, forward strand.
TTTTGTGCTTTTCGTTCCAAAAATGATTCTAACCTTTTTGAAAAAAAATTTGACCTTAAAAAAATATTTTCCAAGTATGTTCAAAGGTATCTAGGTCCAAGACATTAACCGAAGAGCTTCATGCATCCATATTGAAATTCTTTGAAGTACTTACATGAATTTTCCTAGAGACTCATTTGACTCCTCTTTTGCTTTGAGTTCTCTTTATTGCTGATCTCTGATCTTTCCAAACTTCTTTGAGCTTCATTGATCTTTGAGATGTCAACGCTTGAAGCTTTTTAATATTAATGCTCTCATGATCTTCTTTAGGCTTTAATCCATGGTTCAAGCTTGATGTAATCGTCCTTATTTGAAGTACAAGCTTTCATCAATTCTTTAACGCTCTATCCTTGAGTCCTAAAAATACATCACTTAAACAAAACATGTTAAGTTTTACTTGTTTGTTAGCATCAAAGTAGGATATTAAGCCTTGTAAGGCCAACAGCGTTTTATCAAGTCTCCCAAAAATGTTTGTATAAAACAATGCTTTGGAGATCTTAGGTTAGATCTTTGAATATAAAGATAGTTTTGTAGATTGCAAAGATGCCAGACACACTTTGTCAAAGAAATAATATTTCTCTAAATTTTTCAAACTCAATGTGATCTCGATAATATTGACTTAATGTGTGTATATATATATATCTCTCTCTCTAAGATGATAATGCCAAAGATCAACAAAATTAATACTTGATTTTTAGAAAATATCCTTCAATATGTATATAGATAGTTATGCACTTCTAAGGATATAGGTATATTCAAATAGTTTAGATGTATTAAAAAATATCAGCTTTAAACTAAGAATACACTTGAATAAAGAAATTTTAATCAATGGTCAAATACAAAACTTTCTAAAGTACTGAGTTTGTCAAAAACGATCTTTATATGAATGTGAAAACTCAATATCAAGTTTCTCTAAAGATATCAAAACAAATGGTGATATGAGATTCTCTAACAAAACTAAATGTAATAACCAAACCTCAAACCAAGTTGAAGCACAAGATATATAATAGAGATCCCTTTAGATTTTCTGAGGTGATTTGCCCAAAGATAATGTGTAGAAACTAGAGCATAGGCAAATGTACAGCAATCAGCTCAAGTATCTCAGTTTTCTTTTCAACAAGATGTGTTCTTCGCTTTACGTTGAACTTCTTGTGTTTAGCTTGCATACTAGGGTTTAGATAATCGGTATTTATAGTGTCTTACCCTTAGAATTGATCTCAACCATTGGATCAAAAGATAGCTCACGTGTTTACACAATAAAAATTAAATTTTTAATCTTTCTAGCAAGTTCAGAAGACTAAGGTCAAGGGCCCAGATGACCGGAATCACTTTTATCCTTCGAAAAAATAGCTTGGACATAGGGCCAGATGACCGAAGTCAAGGGTCAGACGATTGAAGTGTCGAGTTCAGCCAACCGAGGTCAAGGTTCAGTCATCTGAGGTTCTTTTGCCAGTTTCTGTTTTTCACCCAAAAATATTCAGACGACTGACCTTATTCTTCAGATGTCTGAGGAAATTCTTCAGTCAACCAAACTTAAAGTTCAGTCAACCGAAGTCCCTAATTTTTGCATATTTACTTTCCAGTTCAAAAATACATTTTGCTTTCTTTCTTGGCTCTTTTATAAAAACATTTTCTTGGGTTTTGACATCAATTCTAAGTCCATGAATGTCCGCTAATGATATTTATAAAATGCATGAGTCCTAAATTCAATCTAAGGTTTATGTTGAGCCTCAAATTAAATCATACGAAAATGTAAATACATGAGGTCTAAGTACCCATTCCTAAGATATGCTTGAACTTTGTCGCTTGCATCTTGATTCTTGTACTCTTTGAGTTCCATGGATCTTGCCAAGATATGTGTGCTTTACTTTAAGGCCTCCATGACTCGTTTTCCTTCCATGCATGCTTAATATGGTTCATGTTCACAAACTCAATGCACAGATCAAATACCAAGTGATTTGTCATTATTAAAATCGGATTGGACTCATAGTGTCAAGAATCTCCCATTTTTTTATTATGACAAATGCATTAGAAAAAATATATATAATGGTTTACACCAAATAAGGCTTCCCCTCAATTAATGCATCAAATATTCAATGAATGACAATATGCTCATGATGTTTCAACAATTTTTGTTATTATACTTCTCCCCCTTTTGCACAATTAGTTTTGCCAATAGTTTTTGCTCCTGATATTTCTTCCCAACAACAAGTTTTAATTTTTGCTCCTTTTTCTCGATTTCTCTTATTTATGCTTTTTCTCTTGATTTCTATTATTTTTGCTCCTAACTTTCTCCCTTTTTTGACATCAACAAAAAGGTGTAAAATAATAAAACATGAGTAGATGTATCCTTATGTTTTACTCCCCTTAGAAATCTTAAGGTTTTAAATGTGTTCAACCATTAGGTTAAAAAAAATTCCTTCTCATGCTTTTTGACATAAACTATCCCCCTTGCTAACGCATAAATTTCAAAGATTACATGAGGATACCAAATGTTGATTAAATGTTATGTCGAATTTTTGATACCAATTGTGGATTAATGCAATACCAAAAATTTGATTAATATGATACCAAGTGATTACATCGTAAGTGACGTTGCTGCTCCTGAATTATATAATCTAACATAATTATAGGCAACCTCTCGACTATGCATGAGACCTAATTCACGCCTAATTTGGATAAACCTATCATCCGCAAGTGGTTTCGTGAATATATATACCCATTGTTCATTCGTGCATACAAACTTTAGTGTCACATCCCCTTTTTGTACATGGTCATGAAGAAAGTGATGTCGTATTTCTATCTGCTTAGTTCGTGAATGTAATATGGGATTCTTTGAAATATTTATCGCACTCGTATTATCTCATCTAATAGGGATTGTTTCATAACTTAATCCAAAATCTTTCAGTTGTTGCTTCATGTAAATTGTTTGAGTGCAACAACCACCTGCTGCTATGTATTCAACCTCAGCTGTGGAAAGAGCAACTGAATTTTGCTTCTTGGAAAACCAAGAGACTAAGGAATTTCCTAAGAAATGACAAGTGTTACTCGTGCTCTTCCTATCCATTTTGCTACCCGCAAAATCAGCATCTGAATAGCTGAGAATCTCAAAAGATGTGTACTTAGGATACCATAATCCAATTTCCAAGGTTCCTATCAGGTATCTAAGTATTCGTTTAACGGCTAACAAATGTGACTCTTTTGGTGCAGACTGAAATCTTGCGCACAAACATACACTAAACATTATATCAGGTCTATTGGCAATCAGGTATAATAAGCTACCAATTATTCCACGATAAAATTTGACATGTACTGATATACCTTGTTCATCTTTGTCTAATTTTAATAAAGTGCTCATAGGTGTACCTAGTATTTTTCCATCTTCCATATTAAACTTTTTGAGTTGGTCTCTAATATACTTTGATTGATTTATGAATATTCCATGTTTTTCTTGTTTGATCTGAAGTCCTAGGAAGAAATTTAGTTCACCCATCATGCTCATCTCAAATTCATTTTGCATGTTATTGGCAAATTCATCACACAGTTCTTTATTTGAAGCGCCAAATATGATGTCATCTACATATACTCGTACTAAGAGAATATCATCTTTCTTGGACTTAATGAACAGAGTTGTATCTATCTTTCCTCTTATAAATCCATTTTCTAATAGAAAATAACTTAGCCTTTTATAACAAGCTCTAGGAGCTTGCTTTAAACCATACAAGGATTTTGTTAGTCTATATACGTGATCTGGATTCTTATGGTTTTCAAAGCCTGCAGGTTGTTCTACATACACTTCTTCATTTATGTAGCCATTTAAAATTGCACTTTTGACATCCATTTGATATAGCTTGAAATTCTTAAAAGTTGTATAAGCTAAAAGCATTCGAATGGCTTCCATTCTAGCTATAGGTGCAAATGTTTCTTCAAAATCTATACCTTCTTCTTGATTATATTCCTGAGCTACTAATCTAGCCTTATTTCTCAACTATTCCATGTTCATCTTTCTTATTCTTATATATCCATTTGGTTCTAATGATTGATTTATCATCAGGTCTAGGAACTAGTGTCTATACTTTATTCCTCTCAAACTGATTTAACTCTTCTTGCATGGACAACACCCAAGATTCATCCTCTATAGCTTCACTCACATTCTTAGGTTCTTCTTGGGATAGAAATGCAAAATGACAAATCATGTTCCTAAGAGAGGAGCGAGTGGCTACTCCACGTAATGGTTCACCTATTATTTGACCAATGGGATGATTCTTTATATATTTCCATTCTCTAGGTGGTTCATTAACCTCATTTTCAATTTGATCAATTTCAATGGATGGTTCATTAAGTTCATTTTTCTTTTCTGAATCATTCTCAGTGGATAGCTTCTCAAGTTCCTTGTTTATCTCAATTTCATCTTCATCAGCTCTTTTGGAGAAGGGATTTGACTCATCGAACACTACATGAATAGATTTTACGACCGTCAATGTTCGTTTGTTATATACTCTATAGGCTTTACTATCTAATGCATACCCTAGGAAGATGCCTTCACCAGATTTCACATCAAACTTTCCTAGGTGTTCATTGTCTTTAAGCACAAAACATTTACAGCCAAAGACATGAAAATATGATATGTTTGGTCTAAGGCCATTTCATAATTCGTAAGGAGTCTTATTAAGTGATAGTCTGATTAATACTCTGTTCAGAACATAGCAGGCGGTATTCAATGCCTCAGCCCAGAAATACTTAGGTAGTTTATGTTCGTTAAGCATAGTTCTGGCCATTTCTTGTATGGACCTATTCTTCCATTTAAGTACACCATTCTGTTGTGGTGTTTTAGGAGTTAAAAAATTATGGGCAATTCCTAATGAATTACAATAGTCTTCCATGCTTTAATTTTTAAATTCTCTACCCCTATCACTTCCAATTTTTGCGATTGTATATCCCTTTTCATTTTGGATTTTCTTGCACAGGTTTATGAATTTTTCCCATGCTTCATCTTTGCGTCCTAAGAATAATACCCATGCGAATCTTGAAAAGTCATCAACTATGACAAAGGCGTATGATTTTCCTCCTAAGCTCTGAATTGGGTTTGGACCAAATAAGTCTAAGTGTAACATTTGGAGTGGCCTAGTAATGGGGATTTCTTTCTTCTTCTTAAAGCTTGTTCTTGCTTGTTTTCCCAGTTGGCATGCATCACAGATTTTATCTTTCACAAATTCAGTCTTAGGCAGACCCTTAACTAATTCTTTCTTAACAAGTTTTGAGATTAAATCCATATTAGCATGTCCTAGTCTCCTCTGCCAAATCCAGCTAATTTCGTTCATAGCAGATAAGCATGTCACACTCTGTGAAATTAAGTTATCAAAGCTAGTGGTATATACATTTTCATGATGCTTAGCAATGAACAATATCTTATTATCAAATTTGTGTTCAACTATGCACTTGTCATGTTCAAAAGATACTTTGTAACCTATATTGCATAGTTGGCTTATGCTCAATAAGTTGTGCTTTAAACCTTCAACTAATAAAACATCATCTATAATGAGTGAGGAATCATTACTGACTTTACCTACACCTAAGATCCTTCCCTTAGCATTATCTCCAAAAGTAACAAACCCTTCATCCTTGGGTGTGATGGATGTGAACTTCGCTTTATCCCCAGTCATGTGACGTGAGCGTCCACTATCCATATACCATCTATCTTTTGGGGATGCTGATCTTAAGCATATTTGCAAGTCACAATCAAACAATTAGCTTTGGTACCCAGATTTTTATGCATCCAGGGGCTTTAGTGCTAGATTGACTTTTGGCCTTCCATACTTTCTTAATTTTTACATCTTTATTTTTGAAAGGACAGTCGAATTGTATGTGACCCAACCTTCTACATTTAAAGCATGTAGTATTTCTATAATAATTCTTAGTTGGAACATATGATTTTGACTTTCTTATAAAATAACCCATGTAAAGGTGTCTATTCTTTAGATTTTCCTTTCTATTAAAGCCAAGCCCTTCATTTTCTAGAGAATTTCTTTAAGATCCTAGGAGCTTTTCAAAATTGTTTTGTCCCTCAGTAAATTTACAAATAATTTCAAATTTATCTTTCAAATCCTTTTCTAACTCCTCAATTTTCAAATCTTTATCTTTTATGAAAGATGCATGAGATTCATTTTGGCATTCAAGTTCATCATATGAAATCAAGTCATTTTAATTTTCAGACTCACTAGAATAATACGAAGATGATGAAAATGATGATTGTAACTCAAGGTCATCATGTGCCATTAGACACAAATTGGCGATTTCGTCATTGCTGGATTTAGATTCTGACCCGCTAGTGCTGTGAATATCCCAACCGACTTTCAACACCTTCTTCTTTTTCTTTGAGGCTTTCACTAGTTTGGGGTACTCAGGCTTGATATGTCCAGGTTCTCGGCAGTTATAGCATGTTGGTGGATCCTCCTTCTTTTTCTTCATGCTAGACTCTCCTCTTTCCGATTTAGAGTTCTAGAATTTTCTGTTGAATTTATTATTCTTCTTCAAGAACTTCCCAAACTTCTTTGTTAGTGAGGCCATGTCATCATCCGTTTCGGAATCACTTCCTTCACTTGAATAGCTTGATGATGCCTTAAGTGCACTGACTTTCTTTTCTTTACTTTACTCATTTTTCCTCTCGTTTGTTGCTCGTTTATTGCTAGCTTATGGGTGATGAGCGATCCAATGAGTTTGTCCACCGACATCTCCTTGAGATTTCTCCCTTCTGCTATTGTCGTAACTTTCGCTTCCCACACTGGAGGTAATCCCCTGAGTATTTTCCTGATCAACACATAAGTAGGGTAAGTCTTTCCAAGTGCATTCAAAGAATTGATGATGTGTGTGAATCTAGTGTACATGGATTGTATAGATTCATCAACTGTCATTTTAAATGCTTCATATTCACTGGTGAGCATGTCTATCCTACTATCCTTGACTTCCTTAGTACCTTCATATGTAACTTTTATTTTTTCCCAAATTTCTTTAGTCGAGTTACATGCATGCCCTATAAAATTCATTTATATCCAATGTACAGAAAAGCAAGTTCAATGCAGTGGCATTAATTTGTACTGACTTCCAGTCATCTTCAGTATATTCATCTTCAGTTTTAGGTACATTAATCTTATCAATTACTTTCATGGGAATATGATTACCCTTAGTCACTATTTTCCAAACCTTCTAATCTATGTTCAATAGATATATGCTCATCTTACGTTTCCAATAGGTGTAGTTTACACCACAGAATGGTTGGTCTAATGGATGAGTGTCCCTCACTGAATGGAGTTACACCGACATGTGCCATGTGATCTTTTTACAAATTGACTATTAAGTCTATGTAAACCCTCTCTGATACCAATTGTTGAATTAGGTGTAATCCCAAGACCGGGGGGGGGGGGGGGGTTGAATTGGGTAATTTAAAATTCTTGGAATCTATCTACCACTTAATCCCTACTTGTATATTTAGAAAACCAATCTTAGGGATTTATAACAAACAACAAATTCAATTTACCAGTGAGTTCTTATTACCCAATTAATTGTGTGCAATGTTATTCAACGTATACATGCAATATGAACAGTTTAAATGTAGTGCTGAAAGTAAAGAGTAAAGGGAAGAGAGAAGGCAAACGCAGTTTTTACGAGGTTCAGCCAACTTAGCCTATGTCCTTGCCTTGAGCAACCATTCAAGGATTTCACTTAAATCCCTGCTCCTTAAATTGGGATGGAGCTTCCCTTACAATCCGTTGCTTATAAGAGGCACAACTCCCTCCTACTCCACTGCTTACAAGAAATACAACTCTCTCCTCAAATCTCAGTTCACACACCGAACCGTGAATACAATAGATTCTGTCAAAACACTAAAAAATGCTTCCAAACAAAAGCTCGTGAGTACAATTCAAATTATTAATACATTAACATATGATAAAATTTGAAGCTCAGAATGTATGAAATGATATAATCGTTTATGTATGATATGCTTGAACACACAAATCCCTTTTTATCAAGTCTCCCAAAAATGTTTGTGTAAAACAATGCTTTGAAGATCTTAAGTTAGATCTTTGAATATAAAGATAGCTTTATAGATTGCAAAGATGCCAAACACACTTTGTCAAACAAATAATATTTCTCTAAATATTTCAAACTCAATGTGATCTTGATAATATTGACTTAATGTATATATATGTATCTCTAAGATGATAATGCCAAAGATCAACAAACTTAATATTTGATTTTTAGAAAATATCCTTCAATATGTATATTGATAGTTATGCGCTTCTAAGGATATAGGTATATTCAAATAGTTTAGATGTATTAAAAAATATAAGCTTTAAACTAAGAATGCACTGGAATAAAGAAACTTTAATCAATGGTCAAATACAAAACTTTCTCAAGTACCGAGTTTGTCAAAAACAATCTTTATATGAATGTGAAAACTCAATATCAAGTTTCTTTAAAGATATCAAAACAGATGGTGATATGAGATTCTCTAACAAAACTAAATGTAATAACCAAACCTCAAACCAAGTTGAAGCACAAGATGTATAATAGAGATCCCTTTAGATTTTCTGAGGTGATTTGCACAAAGATGATGTGTAGAGACTAGAGTGTAGGCAAACGTACAACAATCAGCTCAAGTATCTCCATTTTTTTTTTCAACAAGACGTGTTCTTCGCTTTACGTTGATCTTCTTGTGTTTAGCATTTGTACTAGGGTTTAGATAATCAATATTTATAGTGTCTTACCCTTAGAATTGATCTCAACCGTTGGATTAAAAGATAGCTTGAGTGTTTACACAATAAAAATTAAAATTTTAATCTTTCCAGCAAGTTCATACAACCGAGGTCAAGGGACCAGATGACCGAAGTCACTTTTATCCTTCGAAAAAAAAAATAGCCTGGACACAGGGTCAGACGACCAAGGTCAAGGGTCATACGACCGAAGTGTCGAATTCAGACGACCGAGGTCAAGGTTCAGCCATCTGAGGTACTTCTGCCTGTTTCTATTTTTCACCCAAAAATCTTCGGATGACTGAACTTATTCTTCAGACATCTGAGGAAATTCTTCAGTCAACCGAACTTAAAGTTCATTCAACCGAAGTCCCCAATTTTCTCATAGTTACTTTCCAGTTCAAAATATGTTTTGCTTTCTTTCTTGACTCTTTTATAAAAACATTTTCCAGGGTTTTGACATTAATTCTAAGTCCATGAATGTCTCCTAATGATGTTCATGAAATGCATGAGTCCTAAATTCATTCTAAGGTATATGTTGAGCGTCAAATTAAATCATACGAAAATGTAAATACATGAGGTTTGAGTACCCATTCCCAAGATATGCTTGAACTTTGCCACTTGAATTTTGATTCTCGTACTCTTTGAGTTTCATGGATCTTGCTAAGATATGTGTGCTTTACTTTAAGGCTTCCATGACTCGTTATCCATCCGTGCATGCTTAATATGATTCCTGTTCACGAACTCAATGCACAAATCAAATACCAAGTGATTTGACACTATCAAAACCGGATTGAACTCGTGGAGTCAACAATATATATATATATATATATATGTGTGTGTGTGTGTGTGTGTGTGTGAGATATTGTAAAAGAAGATGGTTAATCTGATCTTTGTTTCAGATATATAATAAATGCTAAGTGTATAACAAAGATCTTAAGAACTCAAGAAATATCTCCAAAATATATTTTTCAACAATAAGGTGTAGGAGATAAAAATGATTAGCTTTGCAAAAATATTTTCCAATAAGCACAAAAATTAGCTTTGAATCTTGCAATGAGTGTGCAAAGATTTCCAAGTTGTAGAGTGTTTTCCTAATAAAATTTATGAATGAAATAGTGTGGGACAAACTCAAGCTCACTCTCTAAAAATGATTTACAAATATGAATGAATGAGAGAGTATAAGCTTTAATAAATGAGATATATGATGCTCATAATAAGGAGTATTCAATCTAACTTCAAGTTGCAATGACTTTGCAAATGAAGAAGACAAACTAAATGCTCTCTTTCTATAATGATGAGCACAAGTGAATATGAGAAAGAGATTGACTATGAGCTTGAATATGTGAGAGTATATGAAAATATAGCACAAAAATTTTAGAAGAATTTTTAGCTAATCAAAGGTGCTAATCAGGCTTTTTAATGGAGTATATATTGAATTCCAAAAATTTATGACCGTTAGGGACACGATGGGAATTTTAGAAAACTCTAGTTCTAAAAATAATTGTGTTTAGCGCTGAAAATATTGGGTACCTTGAGAAGGTTGGTCGACTAGGGAAGGCGCCGGTTGGCTAACCACAAGCCAAATTTTAGCCTACCCGAGAGGGTTGGTCGACCATGCAAGTCATCAGTCAGTTGACGCGTGTATTTTTCAAAGTTTTAGCAAGGTTATATCAGCTGGGCAAGGTGTCGATTAGCTGAGCCAAAGGCAATTTCCAAGCCTTCTTGGTTCGATTGATTAAGGCTCAACTTAGTTTATTTTAGTTGGTCGGTTGAGCATTAAAAGTTGCTGAGAATTCATGGCCAGTTGACTGAGCATTTCAAGAGATAAATTAGCCGGTCGGCCGAGGCTTATTAACATGCCAGAAATGAAGGGTCAATTGATTGAGGCGTTTATAACACTCAAGGGTCGATAGACCAAGGTCATTTGAAAGTCCAAGTTTTTGCCCTGATTTGTCCTTAAAAAATTACCCATATATGTATAAGTATGACATTTTAAGTGAAGGGTTTTTTCAAGAAGATTGAGGTACCCTAAGGTCAGTTTATGGTGTAACACGCTAAAAATTCATACCATTTTTTTTACAGCTGTAAACTATATTACTTTGATACCCTGTAATACCTATTATAACATCTCAGTCCCAAAGTGGGCACTGAGGAAACCCTGTTTATAAGATAATACACCTATGCAGCGGAAAACATAAAATCATATAACCATAATTACAATACTAGAATTCAATATATTCCCAAAACATATTTATACAACACTCCAGTATTCACCACTAAATCATCTAGTATCTACACAAAAATACATCTCCCAACATACACTTACCCTTTTGACAGGGCAATATAAATGTTCCCTATATCTCCGCGTCTGATCTGCTCATCAAGCTGGATCACTTGAAATATATTAAATTACTGGTATGAGACAACTCTCAGTAAGACGAAATATGCTATTACCAATATATGGCAACTGAGTTTACATGAACAATATACTTTTAATACTGAAGTTGAAATAGCATGCCAAAATATAATACAGTATAACTCACACCTATGTGGCTTAAAATACAACTATTTCTAAACTTTCTATTTAATCATACTTTAGTATCTATAGGTATATCTACTGTTTTTAGTAAATCTGTATATATAACTGTTAAAACTTCCCTGGATGGCTATATGTCATGATTTAACCCCTCATGACAGGGTTGTGCGGCCTATAGGCGGGACTTAACACTAGTTAGCCTACCAAGATAAGTCAACTGAAACCTCTATCGTCAGATTGGCTGCCTTAACTTGGACTACCGGGGAGTCTGCAAGCTCTCCCAAGGCACGATCGACTACACATATAATCCACACACTATCTAAGATATGTGGTTGCACTCTATATTGTAATAGCTATGGTACGGTGCTCTGTAATATGATCTGTTCCATCAGGGTCTGATACTATGTAATACTTTTATATATCTTACTGGTTTACCATGATTTTGTTCAATTGTAATAACCATGATTCTGTATAGTTGTATTAACCATAACGCTGTAAAACTGATCTGTATAAACTATAATATCTGTATGTTATGGTTCTGTAATATCTGTATATCATGGTACTATGAAAACTGTATATCTGAATAAAACTGTATATCTGAGTAAGCCTGTAAGTCTGAATATAACTGGATGTCTGAATAAACTATAATATCTGTATAAACTGTGTAAACCATAGTCCTGTAAAACACTGAGTACCCATAGCTCTGTAAATAAACTGTATAATCTGTGTAACATAATTCTACAAATCTATGTAAATGTAATTCTGTAAAAGTTGTGTAGAATACTATACTATATCAATATTTCTCTTGCCACACAAGTAAATAATACTTATTAACTATAATCTGTAAAACTGTATAATTTCTTACTCCAAAAACCCATAAACATATGCTACACTTTTTAGGTAAAATTGTTTGATTTAACTGGCATAGGATATTTCCCTTACCTAACTAACTAGGAGGACTGACCTCAATTTTATCCTCACGCCCGCGGCATGCCAAACTCAAAATCCTGAAATAATGTACATTTCCTAAATCAATCAACCTATACTCAGAATAATAACTATACTCGCCTTTTTCCCCAGGCTCACATATATCTTTATCCATAAAATTCTAAATTGCTAGTTATTTATCAGCGTTACCTGAGTTCTTGAGAACACACCTGCTGGGATCCTCAATCCATGCCTATGGTGTTTGGAAACTTAAATCCTGAAATCACAATAACCTAGTTTAATCAACTCAAACTTCAGTATATTACCATCTAACACAACATCTGGGTTTAGAAAAGCCTACTAACCATATAAATCCTAAAATAACCTACTTATCCTGATTTTGGGATAGTGTCTGAACTTCTCAACTTACAATTCTGCTTCGACTAAGTTGTAGAGAATGTCCCTAGAAACATCGTGGTAACTTTTGATCATTGAACCGGGGAAAAACGGAGCCGAAATCTTAGAAAGAAGGCATAGGATCCAAAAATCTAGGGAAAGAGAGAGAGAGAGAGAGAGAGAGAGAGAGAGAGAGAGAGAGAGAGAGAGGAAAACAATTGAATTTTCGCCAAAATTTTGATTTTTGCGTATTTATAGATGGCTGGTCACGTGGCTTCATCGACGAGATACGTAGTCTCGTCAATGAACCAAAGAAGGGAGTTCGTCGACGAGCTAAAGAGTCTGAATTTACCCTCGCGGTATCTCTTCATCGATGAGGCACTGAAGCTCATCGACAAACCATATAAGGGCATTTTTCGACGAAACTGGGGTTCATAGATGAACCCTGCTTTGTCCCTTTTTGGATTTCCTTTTTCTCCCATTTATCCCTATTTCTCTCTATTATTTAATTGCTATTATTTTATGAGTCTCTACATATGGTCTGTGTTTTGAGCTTTCAATCCCATAATGCATGATTGCATTATTACAGACCAAAACTTAAATGCATTTACAAATAAAATATATACGTCTTCCTCTTCTTCTTCTTTTGCTCTTCTGATTTTTTTTTTTTTTATGGAGTACGCCAAGTGTATAAGCTTGAAGTCCTTCATGGCTTCCATTTTCTTTCCCTTATTGTGTGTTGAAATGTTAACCTACTCAAGCACTTAAAAACACATATAAGATACTTGTACTTTGTCAACATCAAAATAGGGATCAGACTCAAATAGTCAACTGCCCGATCATCAAAAACTCAGCCGAGCGGTCATCAAAATAGCCAACCAAGTATCGAAGGGTTGAGAAATCGCCCATGGTCAATCATTTGGTTCCTTCCTTAGTCAATCGAGCCCCTAAGAAATTTGAAGTTTTTAGCTATGGCCAATCGACTGACAAAGTCCCCAGTCGACCGACCCTCTCAGGTTGCCCAAAATTTCAGCACTAAAATGTCCTTAATTTTTTATTAAACAATTTTAAAAATACCCTATGTGTCATTAACGGTTATATTTTGGGATATGTCTATAAATAACCCCTCATAACTACTAATGCTTAGATAGAAAATCCTCTAAAAACTTTTGTGCTTGATTTTACTCTCTTTCTCTTATTCCTTTGAAAAATCTTTTTGAAAGAGCATTTATTTGGTTTAGGAATTTAGTTTATCATCAAAAGCACTTACTTTCTCCTAAGCATTTTCTTTGAAAATCATTTTTAGAGAGTAAGTTTAAAGTTTCTCCCATATATTTTCTTGATAAATATCTTTGGGGAAACTTGTTATAGCTCGTTAATCTTTGCACATCCATTGCAAGATTCAAAAGCTCATTGTGTTTTTATTGCAAACATCTCTTTTAAGCAAAAACCCTAACTTCCCTTGAGCTATAATTTGTAATATCATTTTCAGGAAAAATCTATGGGTCAATCAAGAGTACCTTGAGCATATTTTGTTCTTAAGAAAATTGTTTGAAAGCAAAACCCTAGGTTCTCCTACATTTTTATTAAAAAATATTCTTTGGAGAAATTTATTTGGGTTTAAATCTTTGAAGCACTCATCATATACATTATATTCAACTTTTGAAAAATCTTATTGAGAAAACCCTCATACTCTACTGAGCACAAATCATTTCATTTGAGAGTGCATTTTAGAGTTTTAAAAGTGTACACATTTGCTTATTTTAGAAGCATTTCTTTGTACACAAATTTCATTTCTTTGTATTCCAGACATGGCATGAAGAGGAATACATCGTCCTGAAAGGTGTACCAGTTTGGCTCTAGCCCGATTAGGTGAGCTGGGGAGACTCTGCCCCGTAAGGAGAGGTTTGGCTCTGCCCGGTAAGTGAATTGAGGAGACCCTGCCTCGTAAGGAGAACCAGTTTGACTCAACCTGGTGAATTGAGTTAAGGAGGCTCCGCCTCGAAAGGAGAATTGGTTGGCTTCTCCCATAAGTGAGCTGAGGAGACTCCGCCTCGTAAGGAGTATTGTAAATGGCATCACTCCACCCGGTTAAGTGAGCATATAGAGGAATCCTCTTGCTGGTTGGCTTAAGGCGGGGACATAAGCAGTATTGGTCGAACCTCGATAAAAATATCGTGTCTAAATTCTCTTTCCCTACACTTTTTTATATCCACAATTTCCATGCTTATATTTTAAATATTGTGAATGATTGAGAAATATTGGGATTACTTTATTTTTTTTTAAATATCTGCTCAATTAATTATTGTTGGGATATTGATATTGCTTAGAAAGACCTTATTGATCACGCGCTTAAAATGCATAATTAGGTGCTTTAATTCGTGCATCGGGGCTTATATTTTTAATTAAATACCTAATTACTCTCAATATTTTAACACGACATCATATTTATAATATTTGGGTTTTATTGAGCAATTTATGAATTTTTGGCATTTTTTTATCGTAGGAAAATTTTTGGGAGCTAAAATTGGTACCAATTTTTAAAATCCTAGAGAAAGATGAGAAGATTATCTACAACTTATGTGTTTTGAGTTTCGAAAGAAACGGGCTCGAGGAGAGTAAAAATGGGGCTCATTAGCTAAGAAATAAAAAGAATAAAAAATAAAAATAAATAAATAAAATTTTAAACGTTGATGTGAACCGACCATCCAGCCGGGTTGGATCTTCTTGTGGGCGAAGGGTCGGCCACCCTAGAACTCCAGCTCTGTTGCCAGCCACTACCCACAGTCGCTGCACCCTGCTGCTGCACCACTCGACGACCAGCATCTCTCGACTCTCTCTCCCTTCTTTCTCTTTTTTTATTTTTTTTATTTTTTATTTTCTTCATTCTCTTTCTTTTTAATTGTTTCTTTTTATCATTGTTTTTAAAGAATTGAGTTATTGTTATTTACCTTTTTTTGGGTGAAATTTTATTTAAAGTTTTAATTTTTGCGCAGCTTGTTTGGGTGTCATTATTGAGTTATTTAAATACTCTAATACTAGTATTAGATTAAAGTTTGCTTGAGTTATTTTTCTTTATTGCTTAAAGTTCAATTTGGCTTCTTGAAGAAAAATAAAATAAAAGAAATAAAATACAAAAAAGAAAAAAAATTCTTCGTTAAGAATAAATTTTGTTGACATCTGTTTACTTTAACTTCGGTTTAATTAGAGTTGGAATTTTTAGTGTGTTTAGCTTGTTACCTAGTTTTTAAAATCGTAATTTTGATTCAAGTTCTTAATTTTGTCAAAAGTTTGGTTTTTATTGTTCGCATTTGTGCTTCATTGACTTTTATTATTGCGTGTTTTAATTACGTGTTAAAGTTATAGTCTTTAGTTTTTATCCCGAAGTTCACGCGTGTTTCAATTCTTGTTTGGTTCGGAATTTTAAACGTTGGGCTTCTGTTTCTCATTATTTAATTTAGTGCATCTTAGGGTTTTAGGGTTTAAATTGCATGTTCGTTTAATTTGTCAAAAGAAATCTCAACAATCCTGAAAAACTTGAATCTAAACTGAGTTCAGTGATTTTTATTTTTGATTGAAAATACGTAAAATTTGAGGTTAAACCGCATTCTCTAAGAAGATGATCGGGCCATTGGGCTGAATATTACACGACAGAACACCTATACTTGGGATAGCTTCCGAGCTGCTCGTTTTTCTATTGAGTCAAGTTTTTGGCGTCGTTGCTGGGGAATGTCAGTCTTTTTCCCATTATTTAAATTAGTCTCATGAAAAAGAAAAATGAAAAAAGAAGAAGAAAAAAGAATTGAGTTTTGAAAAAAATTATGGTTGTACCTGCACCATAGATACTTATAGATTTTTTGCAGCCTACATACACCACTACACTATCTTACACTATTTTACCTAATAACGAACTTGATTTCATGATGTAGTGTGGGAAGAAGTCTTTGCTACCTCAGTTCTATAGGACGGAATTTGAGTGCCCTTATCGGCACTTGACGGAGTTCGAGTTGACTTGCAATATTTTTTTTTCTCGTGCTAGAACTGATGAATCTATTAGATTGCGTTTATTTCTTGCCTCTTTTAAGGATACGGCGCAGATGTGGTTTAATTCCTTGAGATCTCACTCTATCTCTATTTGGGCTGATATGGAGTGTGAATTTCTACATAGGTTTTGTCCCTCACAGAGTACTCAATTTTTGTAGGAACAAATCATTTAGTTTGTGCAGCAGGGTGACGAGACTTTTCGGGCTTGTTGGGAGAGATTCAAGGATCTGCTAAGTACTTGTCCACATCACGGGTTTGAATCATGGAGGTTAGTTAATTGTTTCTATGTAGTTCTTACTCCTGATTGCAAGCACTTTGTCCAGACCATGTGTAATGGAGAACTCTTCAGTAAGGAACCGGATCAGGAACTATCATTCTTTGATTACCTAGATGAAAGTGTCCCACAATGGAATACATGACATAATCAGGCACCCATGACAGTACAACCTATCAGCACAATCAGTGGTGGAGATAAATGTGATCCAACATATTATCTAGACACTCTTCCACCTCTGTATCAGCCACAACAGACCCCTCAGAGCTGTGCGCCATCAAGATTTCAATCTAATGCAGCACCTGCTCCACCGAGGATGTCTCTTTAGGATGTCTTCCAGTAGTTCATGCAAATTCAAATCAATCAATATACTCAGGATGTAAATGAATTGAGGGACACCGTTAATGCAATAAGCATGTAGTTGGATATCTTAGAAAAAGAGGAATTTCCAATGGAACCTCAGTCTAGTCCTCAAGAAAACCAACAGCAACAACAACAAATACATAATGTTTCTCTTAAGACCGCGGAGGCTGCCGTTACTTCAAGAAGCTGGAAAGAAGTTCCCCAACCTGAGATGCTCATCTAAAGACAACCAATTGTCCCAGCACCTGATGTTACGGCTGAAATAGATGAAGTCAAAGAAAAGCTAAAGGAAGCGAGCTTAGAAGTGAAGAAGTCAGTGAATGAGGAGGCTGATACTAATAAGGAGGACCAACCTGTGGTACCTTATCCACAGAGCTTGGCAGCCATGGAACCGTCACTCCTGACTGGAATAAGTGTCAAGGAGTTCAATGCTGAAGCAAATCCCTGCAGTGGTAAGATGATTGGTACACCTAATAAAGAGGGTGAGCAGAATGGTGAATGCTTAACTTTCAAGGAACCAGGTAAAACTTTTATTGCTAATGCTTCTGATGAACTAAAGGTAACTATTCCAAAAACTTTTCCTCAAACACTAGTTCATAAAGAAGTAAACTTCCTGGAAAATATGCTGAATAAAGACCCTTTCTTGTTAAAACAAGAAAGTCAATTTGCACATGTATTGTCTGGTATTTTGAAGAGTATTAATGCATTTGAGGCTGACTTTTGTGCAGGTATGCAGATTGATTCATCGTGGCGGCTCAAATTTGGAGACTCACTAGTTCAATTTATAGGTCTGCACCTACCAGACGAAATTCCTCCAAAGCCTCTGCCAGACAACTATGATGTTTTTCTTTTCCTTCTTTTCATTTTGTTTTACCTTATTTTATTTTAAATTAATTTTCAAGTACATTTTCTTGTAGTTCAGTTTTTCTTTTCCATTACTTCTCTACCCAGGTACGCCCTACTTCTCCCATGCCCAATTTTTCTATTTCCCCTATGCTTTCACATTGAGGGCAATGTTCCACTTTAGTTTGGGGGGGGGGGGGGGAGGGGGTGAGCATTTGCATGTGACACATTGCACGTATACTTGCTAGGTTTTATATTAATAAAAAAAAAAAAAAAGAAAGAAAGAAAGTGTATTGAGGATAAATGATTATGCCATGATTAACACTGACATATACCTTTCACATACTTGCATATAACCTAAGAATTACACACTCGAGCCATTTATGTGTAGTTTCTCTTTATATGACTTTGTAATTCCATAAAAAATTGATTGGTAGTACACTCGTGTTAATCTGGCTATATAAAATCTTGTATTTACATGGCATCTCATGAGGCTGAATAGACATATTCACGTGATTCATTGCACTTAGGGTTCCTTGTGAGCACTAAGAGAACACCCGTGGTGACTATGACACCTTGTGAGATATCCTTGAGCTATTTATCGTTCATTTGAGTGTTAACATCAAATCAGAGTTCACGAAACTCAATTCTCTTTTCTTCTGGATGATTTTTTGTACACTAGTCTCTGTTTTTGATTTGCTAGCCTAGAGGTGACATCTAGTGGGGAGATAGAAACCTAGGTCTTGTAGTCCAGTCAAGATGTGAAGGCTAAGCCACCCCTAGAAATAGACTTAGTTCATGGACTACTGTTCAAGCTTAATTCCCATTGATGGTATGAAGACAATAAAAGAAGTGTAATGATTGTACTAATTGACCAAGAAAAGACAAAAATTGAAGAATGAGTAGAATAAAGAATAAGACAAATAAAAATGCATATAAAATGAAACGCCAATACCTGCTCCACAAAAATACCACAAAAATCAAGGACACGACACATGTTCTCCACGTATGAAGATTCTTTAACCGTTTAGTGCCTCGAATGTATTCACATCAAGTTTGTGAATAAGTTGATCTAGGGTGGTCTCGGTTGGATATGGTGAGTAGGTGAGAAGATGTTAGGGTGAAGGACTTACCACCTCATAGATAGGCTAGATCCTTCTCAGACTAGTCCACTCCATATACTTAGCGTTTGTTCATTGCAATGCATAGGATGTTTGATCGCGACACTCCTCCTCACATATGACTAGTGAACCCATTATTTTTGAGTATTTTTTAGGGTATACCAGTTAGGCCGAGTCAAAACGACCGTTCTATAGGTGTCCATTGGTATTGTAGGTGTAATGAGTCACACATATCACACACTCCTCAAGATTTCACCTATTTATACTTGAACTTGTATGAGCCCATTAACTCTGAATTGTACTGCCAGTTAACTTCATGTGAGTATATTGTTCTTAAATGCGATATAATGATGAAAATTGCATGAGTGACGTGCTTTGAAGTTGTGTGCATTGAATATGAACGAGCTTGTGTGAAATTCAGTTATATTCTTGTATGTGAAACGGTATGATTGTGTTGTATGGGCATTAATTTCATGTTTATTAAGAGTTAGTAATTGTGGATACTGCCCTGAAATTCATTCACATTATTTACTAGAGACTAGCAAAACTTTAGTTGGGGGGTGTGATCACGCGCTTAAACTATGTAATTAGGTGCTTTAATTCGTGCATTGGAGCTTATTTTTTAATTAAATACATAATTACTCTCAATATTTTAACACAGTATCCTATTTATAATATTAGGATTTTATTGAGTAATTTATGAATTTTTGGCATTTTTTTTATCGCGGGAAAATTTTCGGGAGCTAAAACTGGTACCAGTTCATAATTTGTGCATAATTTTCTCTTCCGAGCTCCGATTGAGATGATTCAAAATCTTGGAGAAATATGAGAAGATTATCTACAACTTCTATGTTTTGATCATTGAGAGAAACGGGCTCCAAGAGAGTCAAAACGGGGCTCGTTTTCTATGAAACAAAAAGAAGAAAAGAGAAAATAAATAAATAAAATTTTAAACTTTGATGTGACCCGGCCATGCAACTGGGTCGGATCTTCTTATGGGTGAAAGGCTCCACCCCCCCCCCCCCTTTTTTTCTATAAAGCCTTTTTTTTTTCTTCAGTTCCCACAACTCCCTCCTTCCCCTCCCTCTTTCACTCTCTCATTCTCTCATTCTCACTTTCTTCTCTGCCAGCCCCAAGCTCTCTCTTTTTCTCGCTTTCCCTCTAACTCTCTCAGCCCTCTCTAGCTGCACCAGCCCCATCTTCTTCTTCTCCTTCTCCTTCTTGCTGTCAACCGATCTCCTTCCCTCTCTCACTTTCCCCTCCTTCCCTCTCATCTCCACTTTCCCGTACCTTCCTTCTCCCAGCCACCCTGAGACTCCTCTGCAGCCATTGCTCCACCATTGCTGCTCTAGCCGAACAGCCGGGTTGGATCTTTTTGTGGGTGAAGGGCTCCCCCCCCCCCCCTTTTTTCTATAAAGCCTTTTTTTTTTTCCTTCAGCCCCCGCAACCCCCTCCTTCCCTTCCCTCTCTCATTCTCTTTTTCTCCCTTTCTTCTCTGCCAGCCCCAAGCTCTCTCTTTTTCTCCTTT
Source organism: Malania oleifera (assembly GCF_029873635.1). Taxonomy (NCBI): domain Eukaryota; kingdom Viridiplantae; phylum Streptophyta; class Magnoliopsida; order Santalales; family Ximeniaceae; genus Malania; species Malania oleifera. The sequence continues at coordinate 15,164,290 of NC_080424.1, forward strand.
TCCCTCTGACTCTCTCAGCCCTCTTTAGCTGCACCAGTCCCATCTTCTTCTTCTCCTTGTCCTTCTCCTTCGTGCTGTCAACCGAACTCCTTCCCTCTCTCACTTTCCCCTCCTTCCCTCTCATCTCCTTTTTCCCTTACCTTCCTTCTCCCAACAACCCTGAGACTCCTCTGCAACCATTGCTCCACCATTGCTGCTCCAGCTGAACACCAACAGCTACAACTTCAGTTCCAAACCCTCTACTCCGGCCACCCTATGCTCCTACAAACTCATCCCAACTGAAAGCTCCTCCTTCCTCTGTTGATGCTGCTGCCGTGAAGGTTGTTGTGGCTTCTTCCCCTGTGATTCTACAACCACGACCGACCACCCTAGAACTCCATCTCTGCTACCAGCCACTGCCCACGGTCGCTGCACCCTACTGTTGCACCACTTGATGGCCAGCATCTCTCGACTCCCTCTCCCTTCTTTCTCTTTTGTTTTTTCTTTCTTTTCTTCATTCTCTTTCTTTTTAATTGCTTCTTTTTATCATTGTTTTTAAAGAATTGAGTTATTGTTATTTACCTTTTTTTGGGTGGAATTTTATTTAAAGTTTTAATTTTTGTAGCTTGTTTGGGTGTCATTAAGTTATTCAAATTCTTTAATACTAGTATTAGATTAAAGTTTGCTTGAGTTATTTTTCCTTATTGCTTAAAGATTGATTTGGCTTCTTGAAGAAAAAAAAAATAAAAGAAATAAAATACAAAAAAGAGAAAAAAAATTCTTCGTTAAGATTAAATTTTGTTGACGTCTGTTTACTTTAACTTCAGTTTAATTAGAGTTGGAATTTTTAGCATGTTTAGCTTGTTGCCTAGTTGTTAAAATTGTAATTTTGATTCAAGTTTTTAATTTTGTCAAAAGTTTGGTTTTTATCGTTCCCGTTTGTGCTTGATTCATTTTTATTATTGTGTGTTTTAATTATGTGTTAAAGTTATAGTCTTTAGTTTTTATCCCGAAGTTCACGCGTGTTTCAATTCTTGTTTGGTTCGGAATTTTAAACGTAGGGTTCCTATTTCTCGTTATTTAATTCAGTGCACATTAGGGTTTTAGGGTTTAAATTGCATGTTCATTTAATTTGTCAAAAGAAATCTCAACAATCCTGAAAAAGCCGAATCTGAACTGAGTTCACTGATTTTTATTTTCGATTGAAAATACAGAAAATTTGAGGTTAAACCGCATTTCCTAAGGAGACGATTTGGCCATTGGGCTAAATATTACATGATAGAACTCCTATACATGGGATAGCTTCCGAGCTACTCATTTTTTGAGTGAGTCACTTATGTTGTGCAATACTATTTGTGGTCCGGAATTAGGACATAATTGGCCTAGAAATTTTTTTAATACCCAATTCACCCCCCCCCCCCTCTTGGGAACACACCATTCACATAAGATGATAGCATCCAAATCTGCCATTGGCAAGTTCAAGTGACATTGCTTGGACTCGGTTTTTGTCTCCAACTGCTAGAAGAGAGACAAACCCAACCTAACGTTCAAAGGTCAAGGTGGAGCAATGAGATATGTTTTCAGGTTCCCCTAAGGAGGTGTATAATCTCCAAGGTGGATATTGTTGTGTTTTGTGTCTCTTATACTTGGTGAAGTGCATAAACAAAGGAAGAAAACATATGTGAAGTCATTGGTGCAGTGTAGCAGGTAATCATCGACGAATAGGCCTAATTCGTTAACGAATTGACCCACATCATTGACGAGTTGTATAAAATCGTCGAAGAATAGAGATATCGAGAGCAGATAAAATTTATACATTTAGAAGTCATCAACGAATATGCCTAATTTGTCGATGAAGTTACCCTAATTGTCGACGAATTAACTCTATTTGTCGACAAATTGGCTCGGGACTACGAGGATGATTTCAAATTTTAAATATGAACGTTAGAACGGTTGGGTATTTGGAGGGAAGCCTCCATGGGGTCGTTAAATATTTCATTCTGGGTATATTAAAGAAAAAAAAAAGATCATTGAAACTCATTGTATTTTGTATTTTGTGATCTTCATAGTGAAATCTTTATCGATTGCTCCTATGGATGTAGGCTTTCCCGAACCACATAATTCCTGGTGTAATTGTTCTTATTATTACTTTGTTTATTTGTTGTGGTTGTGGAATAATTCTAGATAATCACCATTTATATTGTTGCAATTGGTTTCGTTTGATCCTTTACACAATATACATATTTTGTTGACTCTATGAGTCCAATCCTATTTTGATAATGACAAATCACTTGGTATTTGATCTGTGCATTGAGATTGTGAACAGGAACATCATTTAGCATGCATGGAAGGTGAGGAAGTCATGTAAGCCACAAGGATTAAAGCATATACAACCTGACACAATCCATGGAACTAAAAGAGTAGAAGAATAAAGATGCAAGTGTCAAGTTCAAGATCATCATGGGAATCAGTATTTAGAATTGATTGTATTTGCATATTTTATATGATATAGCTAGAAGCCTAAAATATGCCCTACTCATGGATCTCATGAAAATATTCAAGGGTTAAACATGGACTTAGAGACCTTATTTTGAACCCCAAAAATTGTTTTATAAGATATTAAAGTAAGAGAGCAAAATTGATTTTGAAACTGAAAATAAAAATTCTGAAGTTGGTCTGCCCAGACGACTGAGGTGTGCCCTCAGAAGTCTGAAGATGTAATCTCAGATGACTAAAGTTTTTACTTCAGAAATCTGAAGAATTTCTTCAGAAGACTAAGAATTAGTTCAGTCATCTGAAGAATTAATTTTTAAAACACAGAACAAGTAGAACACCTTCAGACGTCTGAACGGTCAAGTTCAGTCGTCTGAGCTGGAACTTCAGAATACTGAGCCTACAGTTCAGTTGTCTGACCCTATGTCAGACTATAATTTTCAGTGCTTTAAGGAACATCAGATGTCTGAACTAGAGAGCTCAGTCGTCTGAACCTATGGAAAATTTAAAATTCTGAACTTTAGTGAGAAAACACGCGGATTATTTACTTAATGTAATTGATCCAACGGTCAAGACTTAACCTAAGGCCGAGATTACTTATAAAAACAACCTCTAAACCCTAGTGCCTCACTTTTTGCATAAGATTGAGAGACTTGAACATACTGCTGAACTATTGCCTGCACTCCAACTGATTCACATCTATCTTTAGGCGTTTGCTACGTTGATCATAATGATATTCACGCACGTATTCTGAAATCAATGGTGGCATTGAGATTTGAGTATTTTGAGCATTTAAATCCGATTTTTTGTTTTCCACCTTCATTATTTTAATATTCTTCTTGGGAGTATAAATCAATATTTTGGTATTGTATATTGATTGATTGAATAAATAGTTGAGAAAATTATTTTTAAAATAACTAAATCTTTGAGATATTTTAAAACTATTTTTTTTGTCCAAAGATTTTTCATTTGGGTATTTGATTGGAAATTCTAAGAGCTTCTTGAAAAATATTTTTGAGGAATATTTTTAAAGTATTGTTTAAATCTTTGCAAAATATTCAAAGTCATATTTATTTAAAGATTCGATATTAACAAATTGTTTGATAGCAAGAATATAAATCCGAGCAATATTTAACATTATTTCAAAGGATCTTGTGGTTGAATCTTGCTCAAAGTTATTTGAAAATAAACCCTAAGATCTCCAAAGAACTTATTTTTAAGAATTCAATTTTTGGGAGATATTGATTAAAGGGTAATTTTGTGAAGCATATCATTCATATAACGATTTCGTCGTTACATTAATATTGAGCTTTAAGTTTTATCATATGAATATGTGTTAGGGTTTTCTATTGTACTCACTAGCTTGGTTAGAAGCAATATTGAGTTTTGTAGAAATGTAACTTCTATATTGTAATCACGGTTTGGGCTGTGAACAGGTTTGAGGAGCAAGTTGTATCTCTTGTAAGCACGGAATAGGAGGAAGTTGTACCTCTTGTAAGCAGCGGATTGTAAGGGAAGCTCCATCCCAGTTAAAGGAGTAGGGATTTAGTGGAATCCTTGAGTGGGTTGCTCAAGGCGAGGATGTAGGTCAGGTTGGCTAAACCTCGTAAAATCGTGTTTGCCTTCTCTCTTCCCCTAACTTTTTAATTTTCTCCTGCATTTCATTATCAGTTTTTGTATGTTTGTATGTTGATTAATATTGCATGCACTTGATAATTAATTGGGTATAATTGAGTTTATTGATAAAATTATTTGAATTAATTTCTGACCTCTGTGATTTTTTTGTTAAACGGTGAAATAAGGATTAAGTAGTAAAATAAACTTAAATAATTTTGAAATACCCAATTCACCCACCTTTTGGGATAACACCGTAATTCACATATTCTACTGTGCATTGTTTGAGGGGCATTTTTCACAGCACAAATGATTGAGGTTCTTGGAGCACTAAAATGAAATGAGACAAGATGAAACATGGCATGGAGCAAAGGTTAGTAGCTGCACACAAATAAATGTGTAAAATTTTAGAAAGGAGTTCAATAAATCAATAATAGTAAAGCTAATAAATTTCAATTTGGCCTTAGGGCCTGTAAATATAGGGCTCCGATGGCCTATTTGGTTTCCAACTAGTTTAGTGATTATTCTGTAAACCGAGTAAGCATAGATAATCAAACCATTAATTATCGAACTCACCCCTTTTATTTTAGAAAACAAATTCATCACTTTATTTTAGTTTTAAAAAAGGAAAATATTTTGGAAAGAGATTTTGGTTTGGGAGTACAATTGTGAATAGGGGAGGTAATCCTTTCAATTCCCTTTTGAGGGAATTTAAAATACTAGCACCCAACAACACCTATTTCATGAATGACTATCGTACTTATCTTTTATGTGTGTGTGTGTTTTTCAAGAAAAAAAACTAATTTTGTATGAAAGAAAAAAAAGCATTTTAAAATCATGGGGATGAAATGAGTAAGGGCTAGTCAACCATGCCTGCTGAGGCCAATCGACCATCTATAGAAGACTTCTCCCTTTTTAGATTTTTTTATACAAAACAATTCATACTCAAATCCCATTTTGAAAAGGCTTTCTTAAGGTCCATACAGAGGACTTAACGTCATGGAGACCATACTACTTTGATTCTTTTCAAATCAAATGAACACATACAATGTAGAGTCCTGGAAAATAGAAATAATAAAAAAATAGAGAAAATAAGGAATTTGGTTTGGTGTAGACTAAATCGTCGACGGTTCGGTTTCCGAAATCCCAAAAACAAAGTAATCTTAAGTTTATTTAATATCTAATCCATGTAGTGTATATGATTTAGATATTTAAAACATCCACGCAGTTTTATATGTGCCGAAAATAAAAAGAGTAAGGGAAAGAAAGAGTGAGATCGGGATTTTTACGAGGTTCAGCTTATACCCGACCTACGTCCTCGCCTTTGGCAAACCATCAAAGGATTCACTAAACAAGTTCCTTTGCCGGGCGGAATTACACAGTTACACACTTTTTTAGTAGGCTAGAGCCTGCCTCACCAAGTGATATCCCCTCACTCGGTCACTCCTTCAATTAGGCTAGAGCTCGCCTCTCTAAGTGATACCTCATGCTTAGCGAACAATCCAAACACCTTGGAATGTCCAAGAACTACAAGAAAACACAAGATATAAGTTGCGTACAATAGAACCCTCAAAATAGAGTAGATTAGTACACTTTCAGCACAATATACTTCAAAATAAATAACAATATTGAATTTTAACTTGAAGCTCAAGGGAGTATATCACCGATTAATTCTTTCAATGATTGAAAGATTTAAAATTTTATTGCTCAATTATGGTGGAAGAAGATAAACGAAAACTCGGTTAGAAATTCATGCACAATATGTGAGCTTGAAAGCCTTTTGAGTGATAAGAACAGCTGAGTGAGTATTGAGTGCTGAATTTGATTCTTAGTAATTAATTCAATGATCTTGAGGCTTATTTATAGACTTGAAAAAGTATGCAACTTGATCCCCAAGTGTCTTGGAGTATTCCCCAAGTTTTCACAAAGTTTGAGCCCCAAGCAATCTCATTTAAAAAATATGTCTGTTATAAAGGTTTAAAATCTGCCACGTGGTAGTAGACTGGCACTTTTGGTCAGTTGTCTATCCAGTTATTTTAAAGGGGTAGTAAAGTGGTAGTCGCCTGGTGGAGCATTGGCAGTCTACTAGTGAGACACGGTCAGTCTACTAATGGAACACAGTTAGACTGTTGTTAGGCTGCTATCAGCTTCAAGTACCCTTAGGTTTGTTTGTCATAACTTTTTCAATGTAACTCCAAATTTGACGAGATTTGTATCAAAAGAAATATAAGATAAAATCCTACCACTTTAATGTTGAATACTTTTTAAAATAAGGAGTTTTTGAGAGATAAAAATGCACCTCAATGCAGATATAGAAAAATTAACAACATTTAGAAAATCTTCTTTTTGGTGTTTTTCATTCCAAAAATGATTCTAACTTTTTTGAAATAATTTTTGACCTTATAAAAATATTTTCCAAGTATGTTAAAAGGTATCTAAGTTCAATAAATTAACCTAAGAGTTTCATGTATTCATATTGAAATTATTTGAAGTACTTATATGAAATATCTTATAGACTCTTTCAAATTTTCAATTCTTGAATTCCTTAAGGTCTTTATACTTGCTTCATTTTTCTTTGATCTTTCATCAAGTTCTCTCTAATCCTCATGCTCTCATGATGTTCAAGCTTTATCTCTGAATCCATTTTTGAATCCATGCTTTAAGCTTCATATTGATCACTCTTCTTTGAAATATAAGCTTTCATGAATCCTTCTGAACACTTGACCTTGCATTCATCATTGAATCCTGAAATGACATCACTTAACCAAATATATTAATTTTCACTTGTTTTTTAGCATCGAAACCAGATGTTAAGCCTTGTAAGACCAACAATCTTTTCCTTTTTGATAATGACAAGCAAGGAGCAAAAATTTGAGTGAGCCTTAAAAAGACTCCCCCTTTCAATAAGCATCATCATAACAATATTTGCAAGATCAATATCAATATCAAAAACTCTTTTACAATCATGCTCATCACTTCATTCAAGTTATATATATATCAAAATGGGGAGATGTATTTGATATTTATTGATAGACTTGAACTTGAATGAAGTGATGAGCATGATTGTAAAAGAGTTTTTGATATTGATATTGATCTTGCAATTATTGTTATGATATGTTCATGCTAAATTTTTTCTTAAAACTTCTCCCTCTTTTAACATCAATCAACAAGAGTAAAGAAAAAAAAATGATTAAGTTCCAATAAAATCACATTTTGAGCATATCATCAAACATGCATATCAAACATATGTACACATTCAATTTATTATTTTTCAATATAGCATGTGTAATGTGTTTTAATAGTCATGTATATGAGTTGTAACATCTTTACTAATAGCTTTTTCCCCCTTTGACATTATTCAAGATACCAATTGTTGATTTTATGATAACAATTTAAAATTTAATTCATGATATCAATTTAAAATTTTATTAATTCATGATACCAATTGATTAATAGGGAAATGATCATAATATAAGTAATAAGTCATAACACTCCCCCTGAATTCAATACATTCAGTTTTGTTACCAATTATGCTTTTATCATCCCATGTTTCAAAACATTGATCATGTATCAAATATCAATACCATGCCAATATCATCAATGTCATACCATGCTCATAGATATAATCATACTTGTCATGCTAAAAAACAAACTTAACTTTTAGATTGTGATACCAAGTGAGCTTTAAAATTTTGATATCAATTAAAATATTCATGGATACCAAAGTACTTTATAGATAACAAGTCATTATCACATCATGCATAGCTTATGGATACCGATATAACTATTATATCTTTCATAACTCATAGATATCAATATAAAGAGCAGTAAGTTTATCCATGTGATTCATCAATAGCATGCATGGTCAAGAATTAATCTCAGATCAAAATTCATCTTATGCTCAATAATCTTATGTGTTAGAATTGGTGTATTCCCAAGAGGGGGGGTGAATTGGAATTTAAAACTTTTTCTCCTAGGTTAATCTATCCAACAACAGTATATACACAACCTAGGGTCTGTCTATGCAATTTCCAAATGTGTAGATAAATATAATGTGGAAATTAATTCATACGCATCATTCACCCCATAACATACATGTGTGGTAAATATAAAGTGCAAAAATATAAACAAGGCACATGATATGTTATCGGGGTTCGGCCAACTGTGCCTATATTTCCGCATCAAGCTCGCAAACTTAAGGATTCCACTAAAGGCTCACTTAAGGATGGAGCGGCACCGATTAAAACCAGGTCAATTAGCACAGGGCTGACCTCAATCTTAACCAAGTTAATTAGCGGGACTGACCTCAACCTACACTTCTTAACAGGATGGCGCACCTAGCTTTCCTAACCGGGTCTAAGCCAATCCGAGACTATTCCAGGGCTAGTCTCCCTCTTCAGGCCCATGCCTAGAAATACAACTGATTCACTTAATCAATGAAGTGGTACAGCGATTATGCTTTCAAGTAAAGCAGATATGTACCTAACTAAGCGCAATTACATACACCATAATATGATTTAATATGTAAGCTCAGTGTGGTCTAATATTTCAACTCTCAAAATATTTTCTATCAGTGTAATGAGTATGTGAGAGTGTCAATCAATATAATCTTTGTATCACAATATGTGCTCAATCTAACAGCTCACACAAAGATACTAACTAGACAATATATATGTATATTTCAATCAGCAGATTTTCTCAGTTGTATGATGCTCAAGTAATATATATGTTTTGTTTGCAAAAAGAGTTTAATCTTTGTATTCAACGAATGATGTAAATCAATGAATATTGCAACAAAGATTTTTGTCATACAAACAAATATCTCTTCAAAGATTTATCAAGATGAAACACACTAGATATTTGAGAGTGATTTGAAAAGAATTTTTGCAACCAAAATCAAATATAAACTTCTCAAGATATTGCAATGACAATGCAATACTCATAAGCTCCAACGAAGTCTTCTTAGGAAATACTTATTGATAAAGTCACCTAAGAACACTTAAGGATGTGCACTCAAATAAAATAAATTTCACACAAACATAATCTTGAAAGAGCAATCCTTACAGAACAACAACACTTAAATCACACTTACAAAAGTATTTGAGAAGTATGATCTGGTAAGAATAAGTGTTAGAGGCTCAAAGATGAGTAATATGGATTTTGGGATTTTCAGAGAATTTCCCTAATGAAATCTTCTAATCTGTTGCTAATCTTAGCAAATGATGGGCTATATATAGACATTGGAAGAATTATAGTCGTTAAGAAATGTAGGGTATTATTAATATTGTTTAAGTTCATTCTAACCTTAATTAACCCTGTTAAAAAGTGTTTAACCGCGGTAAAAATTAGGGCAACCTGAGAGGTTCGGTCGACCAGAACCATTTCGGTCGACCAGAGTTCATATGATTCGGTTGACCAGGAAATTTTTGAACTGAAGACTCGGTCGATCGAAAGTGGGCGATTTTCCATTTTACCAAGGTTTGGTCAACCAGGCCATTTTGAACTGAATGGTTCGATCGATTAGACAGTTGGGATTTCTCCCGAGGACCCTCGATCGATCAAGTAGTTGCAATACAAATTTTGCTCGATCGACCAGATGGTTAATTTGTTGACCTCATGGGGTTTCGGTCGACCGGGGTATTTGAACTACACTGGTTCGGTCGACCAAGACCTTGGTCAACTGTTAACCCAGCCTTGTTTCGATTGACCGGGGCAGAATGAACTGCCTTGGTCGGTTGACCGAAAGTGCACAATGTATGCATTTCGGTCCTGTATTGAAATACACAAACCCTATTCAAGGGCCTAACAATCATGGGTGCAATGGTGTGTGTCCTAGAGTCATTTTGGTCCAATTTAAAACATGCATGTGGGGTGTGTGATTATTACAAGCTAAAGACCTTATTTACTATTACAGACCAACAATTGAATATATTACAATTGAAAATAATAATTGGTCTTCAGGCTTTACTTGCTTTGTGCCCATCTCGATCTTAACAATCTTAGTTCCAACACATAATCTCAAACACCCATTAGATATAACAAGTATCTGTCATTATCAAAACTAGGCGCAACCTATAAGGTCAACATTATGCTCAAATTTTCAACATAGTGAGCCATAAATTATCAATATAAGTCAAGTCAAGTCAAGTCATGCACATGTAGCATATAGCATATCAGCACATCACATAAGTAAGGAGCATATCATTATCATTTGCTTTGTACTACAATTTTGCTCAAGTTTTTTCTTATTCTCAAATATCTTTTCTTAAAACAAAAACTTATGCAGTAAGCTCATATTTTCTTTTGATTTTAAAACTTTCTTATTTAAGCTTGTATGACTCATCCTTTGATTTTGGCCAACAATGTTATTTGTGTTTTTATGTGTTTCAATAAACACTTTGAGATTTTCAAGGCTTTTTATCTAGGTACTCATACCTTTTTGGGTCCGGTAGGTTTCACAAGGGATGTTTCTTTTACTCTCCATATTTGTTTAGTCTTCACACCCTTTCTTTTAAATGGACATTCAAACTTTATATGTCCCTTTTTCTTACATTGATAGCATATGGTGTTAGTGTAGGCATTAGAAGATGTGCTAGCATAATCTTTGGATGCTTTTGAAAAATATCCCATGTAAAGACTCTTTTTCCTTATATTTTCAATTCCATTAAAACCACTGCCTTCTTTATTTAACGACATTTTTTGTGAGTCTATCATTTTGTCAAAGTTTTCCTTCACTTTTGTGAAGTTGTAAATGATCTTTTCTTTATCTTTAATTTGATTTTTGAGATCATTTATCTCAATATATTTCTTACCATCAACATTCTCTTGAGATTTCTCTAATTCTTGAGACATTTTTCTGATCTTATCATTTAATTTAGAAATATATGTCTTTCTCATAATCCATAGAGGATAGGGATTGAAGGTCTTTTATTTCATTCATCATATTTTCATTCTTGCTTTCTAATTTCTTGATTTTCAATTCTCTTTCATTTTCAGCAAGATTTTTAGATTCTAACTCCTTGTCATAGCTTCATTCTTACTTTCTATTTTCTTGATTCTTGAATCCTTTTCTCTTTCAGCAGTTTTAAGGGATTCTAACTCTTTCTTTATACCTTCATTCTTATTCTTCAATGAAGTATATCGTTTAGTCACATTAATTAACATCTTATGCACCTTGAATGAGTCATTTTGAAGTTCTTTATAAGATGACATGCTCTCTTTATTGGATTCATTAGATGAATCACTATCATATTCATTATCCAATTTGGAAGAGGAACATTGTTCTTTATCATCATCCCATGCCATGAAGCAAGTATAAGCAACCTCTTGGTCACTTGATTCATATTCCGAACTACTTGTGCTCAAATTATCCCAAGTAGTGGCTTTCATGGCCTTTTTGTTTTTCTTCTTAGAATCTTTCTTAAGTAGTGGACATTCCAATTTTATATGTCCAGCTTTGTTACAATTATAACATGTAGGAGTTTTATTTTTTTATTTCTTTTTGCTAATTTCCTCTTCTTCTGATTCAGATTTGGATTTCCTTTTGAATTTATTTTTCCTTCTTAGTATTCTTACTAGTTTTTTGGATATGTAGGCTAATTCATCTTCATCCATTTCTTCTTCACTACTAGAGTTTGAAGCTTTGAAGGCTATAGAATCTTGGGCTTTAGTTTTTCCACTTCTTTCATTCATTGTCATTTCATATGTGAGGAGATAACCTATAAGTTCATCTAAGGAGGTGTTTTTCAAATTTCTTCCTTCCGTTATGGCAGTGGCTTTTGGTTCCCATATAGATGGCAGCCCTCTAAGAATATTTCTTATCATCTTATAAGTAGAGTAGGTTTTTCCTAAATGTGAGTGAACCTAGTGTACATATTAGTTATGGATTCATCTGAGTTCATCCTAAAAGCTTCATATTCTCTTGTAAGTATATCAACCCTATTATCCCTAATATCTATAGTGCCTTCGTAGGTTACTTCTAGCTTGTTCCATATTTCCTTGGCCGATTTGCAAGCTATTACTCTATTAAATTCATTCATATCAAGGGCACAATATAAAGTATTCATAGCACTAGAATTAACTAGCAGCATTGTGATATAAGTCAGTCATATCCTTTTTCTCCTTAGGAACTTATTTTCCATCTACTAGTTTAAGGGGAATTAGGTCACCATCCGTGACAACCTCCCAAGCAACCTCCCAAGCTTTCCAATTCATAGTTTGAAGATATATTCTCATATGTTGTTTCCAAAAAGTATAGTTCAAACCACAAAATATGGGTGGTTGGGTTGAGGATTAACCCTCTCTGAAGGGAGCTACTCCTATGTGTGCCATATAGATCTTTTTATAACTACTTGTTAGGATTTGTTATAACCCCGCTTTGATACCAATTGAAAACAAAGGTGAAATCCCAAGAGGGGGGTGAATTGGGTTTTAAAATTTTCTTTTAATTCCTTTAATGAAAACTTAACCTTTTATTGATAATGCACAACAACTTAATTCTTTTTATTCAATCCAAAACTACACAAACATTCAATCAAACAAATTAACAAGGCCAATCAATCATAAAACATTCAATTAAGATATACTTTGCAACTTAATGGAAATTCTCAGCTTTTTCAACTTGTGTGCAACCCTGTTTATATAAATTTGAATCAAGCCCTATATATATGAAAATTTTCTCTCAATTTGATATCAAATACAACATCCAATCACTCTTTCCAAATACTTAGACCTTAAATAAACTTTAAGTTAAAGAGTTTTGGGATGTTGAATCAATCAACGTACTACTTTACAGTTTCCACAAAAGATTGATCAACTAACGTACTCCCTTTTGGTTTCCGCAATCCCAAAAATAGATTAATCTTAAGTTTATTTAATATCTAATCCACATAGTGTATATGATTCAGATATGTAAAACATCCACGCAGTTTTATATGTGCTAAAAATAAAGAGAGTAAGGGAAAGAGAGAGAGAGAGAGTGAGATCGAAATTTTTACAAGGTTCGGCTTATACTCTACCTACATCCTCGCCTTTGGAAAACCACCAAAGGATTCACTAAACAAATTCCTTTTTTGGGTAGAACAACACCATTACACACTCCTTCAGTAGACTAGAGCCCGCCTCTCCAAGTGATATCCCCTCACTCAGTCCCTCCTTCAATTAGGCTAAAGCGCGCCTCTCTAAGCGATACCCCATGCTTAGTCAATGATCCAAACACCTTGGAACTTCCAAAAACTACAAGAAAACACAAGATACAAGCTTCGTACAATAGCACTCTCAAAATAGAGTAGATTAGTACACTTTCAGCACAATATACTTCAAAATAAATAACAATATGGAATTTTAACTTGACGTTCAAGGGAGTATATCACCGATTAATTCTTTTAATGATTGAAATATTTAGAATTTGATTGCTCAATTCCAGTGGAAGAAGATCAGCAAAAACTCAGTTAGAAATTCGTGCACAATATGTGAGCTTAAGAGCCTTTAAATGATGAGATTAGTTGAGAGAGTATTGACTACTGAATTTGATTCTTGGTAATTAATTCAATGTTATTGAGACTTATTTATAGACAAGGAAAAGTATGTAACTTGATCCCTCAGTGATTTGGAGTATTCCCCAAGTTTTCACAAAGTTTAAGCCCCAAGCAATCTCATTTAAAAAATTTGTTCGTTATAAAAATTTAAAATTTGCCACGTGGCAGTAGACTGGCACTTTTGGTCAATCGCTTGTCGAGTTATTTTAAAGGGGCAGTAGGGTGGCAATCGCGTAGTGGAGCATTGGTAGTCTACTGGTGGGACACAGTCAATCTACTAGTGGAACACAGTCAGGCTACTATCAGGCTGCTGTCAGCTTTGAGTACCCTAAAGTTTTTTTGTCATAACATTTTTATGTAACTCTAAATTTGAATAGCTTGGTTTTAAAAGAAATCTAAGAGAAAATCCTACAACTTTCATGTTGAACACTCTTTAAAATAAGGAATTTTTTATAGATAGAAATGCACCTCAATGCGGATATAGAAAAATTAACAGCATTTGGAAAATCCTCTTTTTGATGTTTTTCATTCCAAAAATGATTCTAACCTTTTTGAAACAATTTTTGACCTCATAAAAATATTTTAAAAGTATGTTAAAAGGTATCTAGGTCCAAGAAATTGATCTAAGAGATTCATGCATCCATATTGAAATTATTTGAAGTACTTACATGAAATTTCCTATAGAATCTTTCAAATTTTCAATTCTTGAATTTCTTGAGGTATTTATACTTCTTTCATTTTTCTTTGAGCTTTCATCAAGTTATCTTTAATCCTCATGCTCTCATGATCTTCAAGCTTTATCTTTGAACCCATGCTTTAAGCTTCATATTGATCATCCTTCTTTGAAATATAAGCTTTCATGAATCCTTCTGAACACTTGACCTTGCATTCATCATTGAATCCTGAAATGACATCACTTAACCAAATATGTTAAGTTCCACTTGTTTTTTAGCATCAAAAAATTATGTTAAGCCTTGTAAGATCAACATGCATATCTCAGATAGAGTGTGGTAATGGCAATTGATTGTGTCTCAGTGGAGAGTAGAGGAGCTCCCTGGCAATCCAGATCAAGTTGAGCAGGCCAATCGTACTACAAACGAGTTATAGTTTGACTTAACCTAGTAGACCAGCCATGGTCAAGTCCAGCCCACGGGTCACACAACTCGATCATGCAGGGTTAATTCATGATTACAGTTATCCATCCAGGGAAATTTTTTATATAGTTATATAGATATATATACGTAGATTTGTAGAAATAGAAACTATGAATTATAGTTAGAAGTATGTTAAAAAAGAAAACGTGTATTTTTAAATAGCATAGGTGTGAGTTATGATACATATTTACATTTAACTGCTATCTTAGTTACAGTTTAAATTAAAAACTATGTTAGATGTATAAAGCTTATTTGCCACACACTAGTGATAACTTATCCCATCTTACTGAGAGGTGTCTCACCCAAAGAAGCTTAAACATTTTAGGTAATCCAGGTAGCCACACAGAGTGAGCTCCGAGATAGTGAAGGAGTAGCTTTAGGAATACATGGTATGTGTTTATTTTGGGGTCTAGGGTTATGTTTGTATATCCCTGAAATTTTTGATGGATTTTTGGGGAGGATTGTATGTGTATTTATGACCTTAGTACTATGGTATTGTATATAAGGTTTAGGTGTTATGTTTTCCGCTGCATGGATAGCATGTGTATATGGATAGGAGTATACCTGGTACCCTCTTTAAGTCCGGGTTGATGTTATTGTTATTGATACTACGATATCTGAGGTACAAAATCATTTTTAAGAATTAAAAAAAAATTGATGATAGAAATTTTGGGTCATTACAAGTTTGGTATCAGAGCCTAGGTTGCTAGGTTCTGCAGACCCTAGCGGAATACAATACCATGGTATAAAAATGGATCTTGATGGAGGGTAGGAAAAGGATGGATCAGGTGTACAGTAGGATATTGTTATAGAAATTAAAGTGGAATTTAGGGTTCTATCTCGCGGCTTGGGGGCAGGAAATTTCGTGGTGGTTTCTATATTTTTCCTGGGATGATGATTTCAGGAAAGTCATGGTAAACTATCGCCGATTCTTGTTTCTGAGTAGTAAGACGGAAACTTAAATTGGGGATAGAGGAAATGTTAGGTTGTTTGGGTGTAGGAGGATATTTTAAGGTTTTTAGTTAGATAGTAGTACTTTCATAATAAGGTATTGAAATTCTAAGATTGTTTATGTTCTATTTTTAGGATGGACCCATGAAATAGCAACGCTCATGCTAGAGGTAGTGATGATGTGGGGCCTTCTAGTATGGGCGGCAATGATTATGATGTGGTCCTGCATAGTGTTGCTCAATAGGTTATAGCTAAGATAGCACGAAGTTCTAAAGAACAGGACTACCCGCCAGCTAATCAGGGCTATTCGATCAAACAGTTTACCCGAATGAACCCTCCAGCTTTTTCAGGAAGCACAGATCCGATTATGGCAAAAAATTGGCTATAGGGGATTGAGAAAATATTGACAGTACTACATTGCACCAACGAACAGAGAGTGTTATATGCCATTTTCAAGTTGACAGGGGGAGGCAGAATGGTGGTGGTCAGCAGTGAAGCTCTTAGAGGAGCAGAGGCCAGCACCAGTAGCACTGTCTTAGGGAAGATTTAAGGAGATCTTCTACGACCGCTACTTTTCTGCCTCCATTAGAGAGGCCAAGAGGGAGGAATTCCTGAATCTGACTCAGGGACAATTGACAGTGCCACAGTACATTCCTAAATTTGTGGATTTGTCTCGTTTTGCTCCCTTCATGATCCCGGATGAGTTCAAGAAGGCACTGAGATTTGAGAGGGGGCTGAGACATGAGGTGTATGAGCAGATTACGGTTCTATCGATACGGGATTTTTCTAAGTTGGTGGATAAAGCCACCGTAGTCGAGGCCAATCAACAGAGAGACACAAAGAGGCAGATTCAGAGAAAGAGGCCCATGCCTACTGGGTTTCAGGCGAGTTCTAGCCAGGGTCCGAGGAGGAGGAACAATGGGGGACAGAGACAAGAGATAGGAAGGCGGGTGTATCAGGGGACTCAGACCTACCCGATTTGTCCAAGATGTAATAGAAAGCACGTGGGGGAATGTCATGTGGGAGAGAATGTCTGCTATCATTATGGGAGACCTAGACATATTGCAAGATACTGCCAAGAACAGCTAGTTAATCAACCCACTCCTAGATAATTTCGGGGAAACAATCAAGCACCCCGAGGAAATCAGCAGAGGAACCCCGCCCCGATATGGGTCTATGCTTTGACACCGGGAGAGGCTGAGGTGGCAAGTGATGTCGTGACAGGTATTATCACTATTTTGATGTATAAAGCTACTATTTTATTTGATTCAGGGGTGACTCATTCTTTCATAGCCTGGGAATTTATCAAGTTATGTGGTATAGAAACTCAATCATTAGATGTTAGTTTATCAGTGACTACACCGACCGGAATCATAGTGTTATGTAGAAAGGTACTCAAACATTGTCCCCTCAGCATTTAAGGGATGTCTTTGCCAACTAACTTGGAAGTTCTAGATATGCATGGTTTCGAGGAAATTCTGGGAATGGACTAGCTAGCTACCAACTATGCCAGTATTGACGACCATTAGAGAGAAGTGGTATTTAGACCTCCAGGAGAGCATGAGCACAGATTTGTGGGGGCATGTGTGCGTTTCCCACCATAAATTTTGTTAGTTGTTCAAGCAAGGAGATTGCTTTTAGAGGGATGTCAGGGATATTTGGCCTGTGTAAAAGAAGAGCCGGAAGGGGAATTCAGGTTAGAAGATATTTTGATAGTGAAATATTTTCCTGACATGTTTTCGGAGGATCTGCTTGGATTGCCTCTTGATCATGAGATCGAGTTTACTATCGACCTATCTTCGAGAACAGTGCCAATTTCTAAAGCGTCACACAGAATGGCTCCAGTGGAATTGAAAGAGTTGAAAGAATAGATACAGGAACTACTGGACAAGGGGTTCATCAGGCCAGCGTGTCTGTCACGACCTGCTCATTTTTTCACATTTTTTTTTTATAATGATAATATCAATAACACATTTCCTATATTCCAGTTCAGCAGGTCACAATCCACCTGGACCCATGGGTACCAGGGATATAACATAACTTACAGCAGAAACCCTAGCAGCAGAAAACATACAATAATGTACATCTCAATACCATATATTACAATATACCAGAGTTGCTATAGCCCACAGTATTTTCATACATACGTCCCAAAATAAATCTAGGGACATTTCCCCACAAAATCTAACTATCCCTACAAAAGAAACTTACCCTTCAAAAAGGGTAGATATCCAACACTAGTTCAGCGGGGCTTTACCCGCTCTTCTATCAGGGGCTCCTGAAAAGTTAATAAGATTAAGGGGTGAAACACCTCTTAGTAAGGGAAATAAACTAATACTAGTGTGTGGCAACATGAGCATTATGTGTTCTACATATACCATACATAACACATTCAGTACTGTTTCATCAAATTTGGAAAACATATATATATCAACACATGGCAGAACATACTGCATTTTCATAAACATATCTCATCTCATATAGTGATAATAACATAAAAACCATCCTAGTAGGTTAGCTGGTTGTTGTCATGTATTACCCCCACATGACTAGGTTGTGTGGCCCGAAGGCGGGACCTGACAATGGTTGGCCGACCACTGCCAAGTCAAACAACAGTCTGTAGGTCCAATGGGTCTGCCAGACCTGGTCCGTACACCAGGGGCGATCACACCACACTTCTTAAATAACCACATCGACCATCCAATCTCACACCACTCCGTACAGCGGTGTTGACACAAATATCATGATTACGAAGATCATGGACACATAGCAACGATACCGTGCAAGTGCCAGCCTAGACCAAACCAACCAAATTCTAATATCATATACATATACTAAATCCGTGATACATGGATATCTCATATCATTAATTTTCACATTAATCATATCATTTTGCATATATACATATATCATGAAAATCATCAGCCCGTACGCCGGTATTACACATTTTATCATAGCACGGTCCGTACGCCGGCAACCCACATCATAGCACAGCCCGTATGCTGGCAAATCAAATCATAGCATGGCCCGTACATGGGCAAACCACATCATAGCACAGCCCGTACGCTGGCAACCACAGTCACATAGCACGGCCCGTACGCCGGCAAAACATATCCACATAGCACGGCCCGTACACCGGCAATACACATAAAAATCTTGGCCCGTATGTCGGTTTTCCATCATAAAAATTCATATCATAAACACATTTCCAGAAACAGTATCTCATAATATCTTATACGTATGCCACACTAACAAATTTTCCACATATTCAACGTATCATCATTTAACAGTATTTTCTCAAACATAATTCATATATATATATATATATATATTCCTGAAATCAAATGCTATACATATATAAATATACATTTTCTCAAAATGAACTAGCTTAGTTTATCCCCATACCTGATTCCTAGAAAGCCCCTAATAAAACTGCCCTACACCCGCAGGGTTCCGAACTCAACACCCTGAAAATGAAAACTCTCAGTATTAAAGTTCAGTATTTCCATGCATGCATCATTTCCTATAACTATCGCAAGACCAAATACGACTTAAAAAGCCTTACCTCAACTCAGGGATGATTTCCAACTTCATTTTCCCAATGATCCGCTCCAGCAAACTCGTAGAGAACTTCACTAAGAGCGTCGTGGTAGTTTCAAATCTTCGATCCAGTGAGAAATGAGCCCAAAATCGAAGAGAGAGAGAGGGAGAAAACCGAAGAGGAGAGAGAGAGAGAGAGAGGGAAAACTTAGCTTCTTTAGGAAGTCAAAATCCGGATTTTCATATTTATAGAACAGGGGATTTCGTCAATGAGACACGTCACCTCATCGACGAGACCCTGTATTCGTCGACGAAATTCAGGCTGCCCCAGAACCTCTCTCGGTATTTTCTCATCGACGAAGCCCTGTGTTTGTCGACGAAGTCTACGGCCTCCTTCTGTTTCTGGTTTCCATTTCCCTTCCTTTTATTATTTAAATCTCATTATTATTCGGGTCATTATAGTGTCACCCTGGGGAGCACCGGTATTGTTTGTGAAAAAGAATGATGGGTCGATGAGAATGTGCATCCACTACAGAGAAATCAATAAAATGACCATAAAAAATAAATACCCACTTCCCCACATTGATGATTTGTTTGACTAATTACGGGGGACAAAGACATTCTCAAAGATTAATCTACGATTTAGGTACCACCAAGTAAAAGTCAGGGCAGAGGATATTCCAAAGACAGCGTTTTAGACTCAATGTGGTCATTATGAGTTCCTAGTTATACCGTTCGGGTTGATGAATGCTCCTACTGTATTTATGGATCTGATGAATAGGGTATTCCATCAGTACTTAGATCAGTTTGTGGTAGTTTTTATTGATGACATTCTAGTATATTCAAGGAGCCTAGAGGAGCACGAGGATCATCTGAGGACAATTCTACAGATATTGAGAGAAATAAAGTTGTATGCAAAATTTAAGAAGTGTAAATTCTGGTTGAAGCAAGTCACTTTCCTCGGACACATGGTATCTAGGGGTGGTATTTCTATGGATCCAAGTAAGATTAAGGCAGTAGTGGACTGAGCATGATCGAAAAATGTGTATGTTAATTCAAGTGTAATCCCAAGAGAGGAGTAAATTGGGTTTATTAAAATTCTTTAAGATTATTTATCACTTAATTCCTATTTCTATATTTAATAAATTAATTGCAGGGGTTTGAAATTGATTCAAATTATTATCTCAATAAATTTGATTTTACCTAATTAATTATCAAGTGTGTATGGGGTTATTCAACATACACACATGCGAGATAGGTAATAAAATGTGACGTGGAAATTAAAAGGAGTAAAGGGAGAGAGAAGGCAAACACAATTTTTACGAGGTTTAGCCAACCCAGCCTATGTCCTCGCCTTGAGCAACCCACTCAAGGATTCCACTAAATCCCTGCTCCTTTAACCGGGATGGAGCTTCCCTTACATCTGCTGCTTACAAGAGGCATAGCTTCCTCCTCACCTGGTTCACAACCCGAACCATGAATACAATATAAAATTTCAAATTTGTGAAAAAACTCAATATTACTTCTAATAAAGCTAGTGAGTACAATGGAAAACCTAACACATATCCATATGATAAAACTTGGAGCTCAGTATGTATGTAACGATGTAATCGTTATATGAATGATATGCTTCACAAAATTTCCCTTTGTTCAAATCTCCCAAAATAATTGTATAAGTAAATGCTTTGGAGAACTTAGGGTTTTAGTTCAACTTACTTGATGCAAGAATACCGAATGTGATCTTATTAAAAAATTGATCTTGAATATTATGAAGATCTAATTTCTTGCTACCAAATAATTTGTGAAGTTGAATCTTTGAATAAATAAAATACTTTGAGTATAGCAAAGATTTAAACACTACTTGTCACAACAATATTTCTCACACATATATATTGAGAACCTTTATACTTTTCAATCAAGTAGATTTTTCAATAACAAAAATATTTAGTCTTTGAATGAAAATAAGAACTTGAAGATCACAAAATATTCAATGTTTAGAAAATCCTTTCACAAATAAATTTATATGTAACAACACAAGGATTTTTCTTTTTCAATAAGAGTAATAGATGTATGAGTATGAGATATGAATAATCTTCAAGATATCTATATATTGAAAATGCAAACCAATCCCTTGTGTTGACTCTATGAGTCTAATCCAGTTTTGATAGTGACAAATCACTTGGTATTTGATTTGTGCATTGAATTTGTGAACAGGAACCATATTAAGCATGCAAAGAAGGAAAACGAGTAATGGAAGCCTTAAAGTAAAGCACACATAACTTGGCAAGATCCATGGAACTCAAAGAGTATGAGAATCAAGATGCAAGCGGCAAAGTTCAAGCATATCTTGGGAATGGGTACTTAGACCTCATGTATTTACATTTTCGTATGATTTAATTTGAGGCTCAACATGAACCTTAGAATGAATTTATGACTCATTCATTTCATGAACATCATTAGGGGACATTCATGGACTTAGAAATAATGTCAACACCCTGGAAAATGTTTTATAAAAGAGCCAAGAAAGAAAGCAAAACAGATTTTTGAACTAGAAAGTAAATATGCAAAAATTGGAGACTTCGGTTGACTGAACTTTAAGTTCGGTTGACTGAAGAATTTCCTCAGACGTCTCAAAAATAAGTTCAACCGTATGAATATTTTTGGGTGAAAAACAGAAACTGGCAGAAGCACCTTAGATGACTGAACCTTGACCTCGGTCGTCTGAACTCGACACTTCGGTCGTTTGACCCTTGACCTCAATCGTCTAACCCTGTGTCTAGACCATTTTTTTTTTCGAAGGATAAAAGTGACTTTGGTCGTCTAGGCCCTTGACCTCAGTTGTCTGAACTTGCTGGAAAGATTAAAAATTTATTTTTTATTGTGTAAACACGCAAGCTATCTTTTGATCCAACGATTGAGATCAATTCTAAGGGTAAGACACTATAAATATTGATTATCTAAACCCTAGTACAAATGCTAAACACAAGAAGATCAACGTAAAGCGAAGAACACGTCTTGTTGAAAAAAAAAAACGGAGATACTTGAGCTGATTGTTGTACGTTTGCCTACGCTCTAGTTTCTACACATCATCTTTGGGCAAATCACCTCAGAAAATCTAAAGGGACCTCTATTATACATCTTGTGTTTCAACTTAATTTGAGGTTTGGTTATTACATTTAGTTTTGTTAGAGAATCTCATATCACCATCTATTTTGATATCTTTAGAGAAACTTGATATTGAGTTTTCACATTTATATAAAGATCGTTTTTGACAAACTCGGTACTTGAGAAAGGTAATGGCATGTAACTCAGCTAAAGAAATTTGGGAAAAATTAGAAGTTACATATGAAGGTACTAAGGAAGTCAAGGATAGTAGGATTGACATGCTCACCAGTGAATATGAAGCAATTAAAATGACCGTTGATGAATCTATACAATCCATGTACACTAGATTCACACACATTATTAATTCTTTAAATGCACTTGGAAAGACTTGCCCTACTTATGAGTTGATCAGGAAAATACTCAGGGGATTACGTCTAGTGTGGGAAGTGAAAGCTACGACAATAGCAGGAGGGAGAAATCTCAAGCAGATGTTGGTGGACAAACTCATTGGATCGCTCATCACCTACGAGCTGACCATAAATGAGAGGAAGAATGAGCAAAGCAAAGCCAAGAAAACCACAGCACTTAAGGCAACATCTCACAGCTCCAGTGAGGAAAGTGACTCAGAATCAGATGACGAGATGGCCTTGCTTACAAAGAAGTTCGTAAAGTCCTTGAAAAAGAATAAGAAGTTCAAAAGAAAATTCTGGAACCCTAAATCAGAAAGAGGAGAGTATAGCATGAAGAAAAAGAAGGAGGATCCATCAACATGCTACAACTGCTGAGAAGTTGGACACATCAAGCCTGAGTGCCCCAAACTAGTGAAAACCTCAAAGAAAAAGAAGAAGGCGCTGAAAGTCGGCTAGGATACACATAACACTAGTTGTTCAGAATCTAAATCCAACGACGACGAGGTCGCCAATCTGTGTCTAATGGCACATGATGACATTGAGGTACAATAATTTTTTTCATCATCTTCGTATTATTCTAGTGAGTCTGAAAATGAAAATGATATGATTTCATATGATGAACTGAAACAAGAATATCTATACTCTATTAAAATGCTTGAGAAGAAAACAAATAAAATTTCTGAGTTGAAAAGCAAAGTCAAAGAACTTTCAAATCTAGTTGAACGCCAAAATGAATCCCATGCATCTTTCATAAAAGATAAAGATTTGAAAATTGAGAAGTTAGAAAAGGATTTGAAAGATAAATCTGAAATTATTTGTAAATTTACTGAAGGACAAAACAATTTTAAAAAGCTCCTAAGATCTTAAAGAAATTCCCTAGAAAAGGAAGGGCTCGGTTTTAATAGAAAGGAAAATCTAAAGAAAAGACATCTTTACATGGGTTATTTTAGAAAAGAGTCAAAGTCATATGTTCCAACTAAGAATTATTATAGAAATACTACATGCTTTAAATGTAGAAGGTTGAGTCACATACAATTCGACTGTCCTTTCAAAAATAAAGATGTAAAAATTAAGAAAGTATGGAAGGTCAAAGGTCAATCTAGCACTAACCCCCCTGGACCCAAGAAAATCTGGGTACCAAAACTAGTTGTTTGATTGTGTCTTGCAGATATGCTTAAGATCAGCATCCTTAAAAGAAAAATGGTATATGGATACCAAATGCTCACGTCACATGACCGGGGATAAAGCAAAGTTCACATCTATCACACCCAAGGATGACGGGTTTGTCACTTTTGGAGATAATGCTAACGGAAGGATCACAGGTGTAGGTAAAGTCGATAATGATTCCTCACTCATTATAGGTGATGTTTTATTAGTTGAAGGTTTAAAGCACAACTTATTGAGCATAATCCAACTATGCGATAAAGGTTACAAAGTAACTTTTGAACATGACAAGTGCACTATTAAACACAAAATTGATAATAAGAAATTGTTCACTACTAAGCGTCATGAGAATGTATATACCACAATCTTTGATAAGTTAACTTCATAGAGCATGACATGCTTATCTGTTATGAATGAAATGAGTTGGATTTGGCATAGGAGACTAGGACACGCAAACATGGATTTAATCTCAAAACTTGTTAAGAAAGAATTGGTTAAAGGGCTGCCTAAGACCCAATTTGTGAAAGATAAAATCTGTGATGCATGCCAACTGGGAAAACAAGCAAGAATAAGCTTTAAGAAGAAGAAAGAAATCTCCACCACTAGGTCACTCCAAATGCTACACTTAGACTTATTTGGACCAAACCCACTTCAGAGTTTAGGAGGAAAATCATAAGCCTTTTTCATTGATGATTTTTCAAGATATACATGGGTAATGTTCTTAGGTCACAAAGATGAAGCATGTGAAAAATTCATAAACCTGTGCAATAAAATCCAAAATGAAAAGGGATATACAATCACTAAAATTAGAAGTGATAGGGGTAAAGAATTTAAAAATGAAGGCATGGAAGACTATTGTAATTCATTAGGGATTGCCCATAATTTTTCAGCTCCTAGAACACCACAACAGAATGGTGTAGTTGAAAGGAAAAATAGTTCCATACAAGAAATGGTCAGAACTATGCTTAACAAACATAAACTACCTAAGTTCTTCTGGGTCGAGGCAGTGAATACCGCTTGCTATGAGCTAAATAGATTTCTGATTAGACCATCACTTAATAAGATTCCGTACGAGTTATGGAATGGCCATAGACCAAACATATCATATTTTCATGTCTTTGGCTGTAAGTGTTTTGTGCTTAGAGATAATGAGCATTTAGGAAAATTCGATGTGAAATCTGATGAAGGCATCTTCCTAAGGTATGCCTTAGATAGTAAAGCCTATAGAGTATATAACAAACGAACATTGACGGTCATACAATCTTTTCATGTAGTGTTCGATGAGTTAAATCCCTTCTCCAAAAGAACTGATGAAGATGAAATTGAATTAAACAATGAATTTGAAGAACAATCAATTGAGAATGATTCAGAAAATAAAAATGAACTTAATAAACCATACATTGAAATTGATCAAACTGAAAATGAGGTTAATGAACCACCTAGAGAATGGAAATATATAAGGAATCATCCCATTGATCAAATAATAGGTGAAACATTATGTGGAGTAGCCACTTGCTCCTCTTTTAGGAACATGATTAGTCATTTTTCATTTCTATCTCAAGAAGAACCTAAGAATGTGAGTGAAACTATAGAGGATGAATCTTGGGTGTTGTCAATGCAAGAAGAGTTAAATCAATTTGAGAGAAACAAAGTATGGACACTAGTTCCCAGACCTGAGGATAAGTCAATCATAGGAACCAAATGGATATATAAGAATAAGAAAGATGAACATGGAGTAGTTGTAAGAAATAAGGTTAGATTAGTAGATCAAGGATATAATCAAGAAGAAGGTATAGATTTTGAAGAAACATTTGCACCTGTAGCTAGAATGGAAGCCATACGAATGCTTTTAGCATATGCAGCTTTTAAGGATTTCAAGTTATATCAAATGGACGTCAACAACGCACTTTTAAATGGCTACATAAATGAAGAAGTGTATGTAGAACAACCCCCAGGTTTTGAAAACCATAAGAATCCAAATCATGTGTATAGACTAACAAAAGCCTTGTACGGTTTAAAACAAGCTCCTAGAACTTGGTATGAAAGGCTAAGCGGTTTTCTATTAGAAAATAGATTTATAAGAGGAAAGATAGATACAACCATGTTCATTAAGTCCAAGAAAGATGATATTCTCCTAGAGCAAGTATACGTAGATGACATCATATTTGGCGCTTCAAATAAAGAACTGTGTGATGAATTTGCCAATACCATGCAAAATGAAGTTGAGATGAGCATGATGGGTGAACTAAATATCATCCTAGGACTTCAGATCAAACAAGAAAAACATGGAATATTCATAAATCAATCAAAGTATATTAGAGACCTACTCAAAAAGTTTAATATGAAAGATGGAAAAATACTAGGTACACCTATGAGCACTTCATTGAAATTAGACAAATATGAACAAGGTATACCAGTAGATGTCAAACTTTATCGTGGAATGATTGGTAGCTTATTATACTTGACTGTCAGTAGACCTGATATAATGTTTAGCATATGTTTATACGCGAGATTTCAGTCTGCACCAAAAGAGTCACATTTGTTAGCCGTTAAACGAATACTTAAATACCTGATAGGGACCGTGGAAATTGGATTATGGTATCCTAAGTACACATCTTTTGAGATTCTCAGCTATTCAGATGCTGATTTTGCGGATAGCAAAGTGGATGGGAAGAGAACGAGTGGTACTTGTCATTTCCTAGGACATTTCTTAGTCTCTTGGTTTTCCAAGAAGCAAAATTCAGTTGCTCTTTCCATAATTGAGGCTAAATACATAGCAGCATGTAGTTGTTGTGTTCAAACGCTTTACATGAAGCAACAACTGGAGGATTTTGGATTAATTTATAAAACAATCCTATTAGATGCGATAATACAAGTGTGATAAATATTTCAAAGAATCCCATATTACATTCACGAACTAAGCACATAGAAATACAACATCACTCTCTTCATGACCATGTACAAAAAGGGGATGTGACACTAGATTTTTTATGCGCGGATAAACAATGGGCAGATATACTCACGAAACCACTTATAGAGGATAGGTTTATCCAAATTAGGCGTGAATTAGGTCTAATGCATAGTTGAGAGGTTGCCTAGAACTATGTTAGATGATATAATTCAGGGAGAGCAATGTCACTTATGATGTAATCACTTGGTATCATATTAATCAAATTTTCAGTATTGCATTAATCCACAATTGGTATAAAAAATTCGACATGACATTTAATCAACATTTGGTATCCTCATGTAATCTTTGAAATTTATGCATTAGTAAGAGGGATAGTTGATGTCAAAAAGTATGAGAAGGAATTGTTTTTTACCTAATGGTTGAACACGTTTAAAACCTTAAGATTTCTAAGGGAACAAGAACATAAGATTACGTCTACTCATGTTTTATTATTTTACACCTTTTGTTGATGTCAAAAGGGGGAGAAAATTGAGCTCAAAAGAAAAAGCATAAATAAGAGAACTCGGGAAAAAGGAGCAAAAATTAAAACTTTTTGTTGGGGAGAAATATTAGGAGCAAAAACTATTGGCAAAACTAATTGTGCAAAAGGGGGAGAAGTGTAATAACAAAAATTATTGAAACATCATGAGCATATTGTCATTCATTGAATATTTGATGCATTAATTGAGGGGGAGTCTTATTAGGCATAACCCGTTATATATTCTTTTTTTTTTTTTCGTGTATTTGTCATCATCAAAAAGGGGGAGATTGTTAACTCTATGAATCCAATCCGGTTTTGATAATGACAAATCACTTGGTATTTGATCTATGTATTGAGTTTGTGAACAGGAACCATATTAAGCATGCACGGAAGGATAACGAGTCATTGAAGCCTTAAAGTAAAGCAGACATATCTTAGCAAGATCCATGGAGCTCAAAGAGTATGAGAATCAAGATACAAGCGGCAAAATTCAAGCGTATCTTGGGAATGGGTACTTAGACCTCATGTATTTACATTTTCGTATGATTTAATTTGAGACTCCACATATACCTTAGAATGAATTTAGGACTCATTCATTTCATGAACATCATTAGGGAACATTCATGGACTTAGAATTAATGTCAAAACCCTGGAAAATGTTTTTATAAAAGAGCCAAGAAAGAAAGCAAAATAGATTTTTGAACTAGAAAGTAAATATGCAAAAATTAGGGACTTCGGTTAACTGAACTTTAAGTTCGGTTGACTGAAGAATTTCCTCAGACGTCTGAAGAATAAGTTCAGTCGTTTGAAGATTTTTGGGTGAAAAATAGAAACTGGCAGAAGTACCTTAGATGATTGAACCTTGACCTCAGTCGTCTGAACTCGACACTTCGATCGTCTGACCCTTGACCTCAATCATTTGACCCTACGTCCAGGCTAATTTTTTTTTAAGGATAAAAGTGACTTCGGTCATCTAGGCCCTTGACCTCAGTCATCTGAACTTGCTAAAAAGATTAAAATTTTAATTTTTATTGTGTAAATACGTGAGCTATCTTTTGATCCAATGGTTGAAATCAATTCTAAGGGTAAGACACTATAAATACTGATTATCTAAACCCTGGCACAAATGCTAAACACAAGAAGATCAACATAAAACAAAGAACACATCTTGTTGACAAAAAAAACTGAGATACTTGAGTTGATTGTTGTATGTTTGCCTACGCTCTAGTTTCTACACATCATCTTTGGGCAAATCACCTTAGAAAATCTAAAGGGATCTCTATTATACATCTTGTGCTTCAACTTGGTTTGATGTTTGGTTATTACATTTAGTTTTGTCAGAGAATCTCATATCACCATCTGTTTTGATATCTTTAGAGAAACTTGATATTGAGTTTTCACATTCATATAAAAATTGTTTTTGACAAACTCAGTACTTGAGAAAGTTTTGTATTTGACCATTGATTAAAGTTTCTTTATTTAAGTGTATTCTTAGTTTAAAGCTGATATTTTTGAATACATCTAAACTATTTGAATATACCTATATCCTTAAAAGTGCATAACTTTCTATATATATATATATATATATATATATATATATATATATATATATATTGAAGGATATTTTCTGAAAATCAAATATTAAGTTTGTTGATCTTTGGCATTATCATCTTAGAGATACATATATATATATACATTAAGTCAATATTATCAAGATTACATTGAGTTTGAAATATTTAGAGAAATATTGTTTGTTTGACAAAGTGTGTTTGACATCTTTGCAATCTACAAAGTTATATTTATATTCAAAGATTTAACCTAAGATCTCTAAAGCATTGTTTTTATACAAACACTTTTGGGAGAATTGATAAAAAGGGGTTTGTGTGTTAAAGCATATCATACTTAAACGATCATATCATTTCATACATTTTGAGCTTCCGATTTTATCATATGTTAATGTATTAGGAATTTGAATTGTACTCACAAGCTTTTGTTTGGAAGCATTTTTGAGTGTTTTTACAGATTCTATTGTATTCACAGTTCGGTGTGTGAACCAAGATTTGAGGAGAGAGCTGTATCTTGTAAGCAGCGGAGTAGAAGGGAGTTGTGCCTCTTGTAAGCAGCGGATTGTAAGGGAAACTCCATCCCAATTTAAGGAGCAGGGATTTTAGTGAAATCTTTGAGTGGTTGCTTAAGGCGAGGACGTAGGCCAAGTTGGCCGAACCTCGTAAAAACTGCGTTTGTCTTCTCTCTTCCCTTTACTCTTTACTTTCAACACTACATTTAAATTGTTCGTCTGGCATGTGTAGGTTGAATAACAGTGCACACAATTAATTGGGTAATAAGAGCTCATTGTTAAATATACAAGTAAGGATTAAGTGGTAAATAGATTCAAAGAATTTTAAAATACCCAATTCACCCCCTCCCTCTTGGGATTACACCTAATTCAATACCTTGTTTACCAACCCTCAATCACCAAAGCTTGCTATCAAAATGTGTAAATGAAATCCCTTCAATTTGCTGAGATGATTTGCCTACTTGATAAGCATACGTTGGAGTGTAGGCAATCATATTGCAATATGTTCAAGTCTCTCAATTCTATTCCAAAAGTTGGGGCACTAGGGTTTGGAGATTGATTATATAAGTAAATTTGGCCTTAGGATAAGTCCTAACCGTTGGATCAAATTGATCAAGTGTATAACCCATGTGTTCTCTCGCTAAAGATTAAATTTTTAAACTTTCCGCAAGTTCAAATGACTGAGGTCTAAGGTTCAGACGTCTAATGTTCCTTAAAGCTTCAAAAAAATTGAACTAGACACAGGGTTAGACGTCTGAAGTTGGGGTTCAGACTTCTGAAGTTGCGGGTTCAGACAACTAAAGTCAAGGTTCAGTATTCTAATGTGCTTCTACCTGTTTCTATGTTTCTCCAATAAATCTTCAGATGACTAAACTTAATCTTCGGTCTTCTGAAGAAATTCTTTAGATGACTAAGCTTAAACTTCAGTCTTCTAAAGTTGAATCTTCAGACAACTGAGCGTAGACTTAAGTCTTCTGAAGTTGAAACTTTAGACTTTTGGGCAGTGACTTCGGTCTTCTGAACAGTATACTTTCTGGTTTTTTTCATTTTAGTTTCAAAAATCTATTTTGCTCTCTTTCTTTACTCTTTTATAAAATATATTCTGGGGTTTTAAAAAAGGTCTCTAAGTCCACAAATATCCCCTAAATATTTTCATGAGATGCATGACTCCTAAGGTCAGTCTAGGGTATATTTTGAGTTTCGAATTAAATCATATGAAATACGTAAATACCTTCAGTTCTAAATACCCATTCCCATGACGATCTTGAACTTGCTGCTTGCATCTTCATTCTTCTACTTTTTTAGTTCCATGGATTGTGCCAAGATGTATATACTTTAATCTTCATGGCTTCCATGACTTTTTAGCCTTCCGTGCATGCTAAATATTGTTCCTATTCACAATCTCAATGCACAGATCAAATACCAAGTGATTTGTCATTATCAAAACAGGATTGGACTTATAGAGTCAATAGTGTAGAAGGTCAGGAGCTTCTTGGGATTAGAAGGATACTATCACCGATTTGTGGAGGGATTCTCTAAGCTGTTAGGCCCTTTGACTAGATTGACAAGGAAGAATGTAAGGTTTTAATGGACAGATGAGTATGAACAGATCTTCCAATAATTAAAGCAGTGACTCATCACTGCACCACTTCTAACAATTCATGCGGGAGAAGAAGGTTTTGTAATTTACAGTGATGCGTCACACAAAGGGCTCAGGTGTGTTCTGATGTAGTGAGGGAGATTTGTAGCTTATGCTTCATGGCAACTCAAAGAATATGAAAAGAATTACCCTACTCCTTATTTGGAGCTAGCAGCTATTGTTTATGCGCTGAAGATTTGGAGGCATTATTTATATAGGGGTAGGTGTGAGATCTTCACAGATCATAAGAGCCTTAAATATTTCTTCATGCAAAAGCAGCTCAATATGAGATAGATAATATGGTTAGAGTTGATTAAATATTATGATTGTACCATCAGTTACCACCTAGGAAAAGCAAATGTGGTAACTGATGCCTTTAGTCGGAAATCAAGGAATGCCTCAATATCAGCGACGGTGATGTACATTAGATCAGAATCGATTTGGAAAGACTTGGGGTGGAGCTTGTAGAGGGTAATCACCAGGCATTCATCGCTAATCTGGTTATACAACTCACATTACAAGAAAGAATTAAAATTGCTCAGATAAAATATGTGGAATTAATGAAAATTATGGATAAAGTGCAGAGGGGTCAAGATGCAGAATTTAATATCTCAAATGATGGAGCTTTGAGATTCTGTACCAGACTTTGTGTGCCTGCTGATGCTAAGATTAAAAGAACTATCCTAGAGGAAGCAGGTCGATCCTTTTATGCAGTGCACCCAGGAAGCACTAAAATGTACAAGGATCTATAGGAATCTTTTTGGTGGAGTAATGTGAAGAAAGAAATCACTGAATATGTGAAGTAGTGTTTAATATGCTAGCAAGTGAAATCTGAGCATCAGATACCGATGGGAACATTGCAACCACTTCATATCCCCTAATGGAAGTGTGAACATATTTCAATGGACTTTGTCACAAGGTTACCGCCGGCATTACATGGACAAGACGTCATTTGGGTAGTTGTTGACCGATTGACGAAGACAGCCCACTTTCTTCCCATCAGAGTTAACTAGTCCATAAGTAGATTGGCAGAGTTGTGCATATAGGAGATAGTTAGACGACATGGCGTGCCATTGTCGATTGTATCAGGCCGAGACACACGGTTCACATCTTAATTTTGGAAGAGTTTGCAAAGGGCCATGGGTTCTCATCTAACATTCAGCACAACATATTATTCTCAGACCGATGGACAGACAGAGAGAACTATACAAATACTTGAGGATATGTTGTGGGCCTACATACTGGACTTTGGGGGTAGTTGGATCCAATATTTACCACTGGTTGAATTTTCTAATAACAACAACTATCATACCAGTATTGGGATGGCACCATATGAGACATTGTCTGGTCGGAGTGCGGTCTCCACTATATTGGGATGAAATTGGTGAAAGGCAGGTGTTGGGGCCAGAGATCGTTCAGCAGACCTCAGTAAAGTTTAGGCTCATCAGGGAGAGAATCAAAACAACTCAAAGTCGACAGAAAAGTTACGCCGACATTCGCCAACAAAAGCTGGATTTTAGTATGGGGGACCATGTGTTCTTGAAAGTTGCACCAATGAAAGGAGTGATGAGATTTGGGAAAAAAGGTAAGCTAAGCCCTAGGTTTATTGGACCATTTGAGATATTGGAGAGAGTGGGTCTAGTTGCCTACAGGTTAGAATTACTCCCGGTGCTATCTAGGATCCATATTCCATGTATCTATTTTAAGGAAGTACATCCTAGATCCTTTACATGTGATCAGTTGTGAAACACTAGAGTTTAAAGATACTCTGTCATATGAAGAAGTGTCAGTGTAGATTTTGGATCAAAAGGAGCAGGAGCTACACACTAAAAGGATACCACCAGTGAAAGTACTCTAGCGCAACCATGCAGCAGAAGAAGCTTCATGGGAGTTGGAGGATAAGATGCGTCAAAAATATCCATACCTGTTTAGTGGAGCCCAGAGTTGAGCTAGTAAAGGTAAAAGTAAAGACAATGTATGTTTATTGACTTGTACAGTGTAGCTAGGGTAGTTAGTATTTTTTATTTTAGGTTATAAATGGTTTTAGGAGAGTTTCTTTTTGAAATTGATTGTAATCTCCCAAGACCCTATTGTAACCACGGTATTCCTCCGCCATAAGTGAGGGTAATTAAAAAAATTATAGTGAGTTTTTCCTCAGAGACTGATACATAAGATAGATAGCAAATTTTGAGGACGAAATTTTTATAAGGAGGGGAGAATGTAGAGACCCAAAAAATAGAAGTAATAAGAAAAACAAAGAAAAGAAGGAATATGGTTTGGTGTAGACCAAACCGTCAACGGTTTGTTAGGGGTACAGAAAATCGTCAACGGTTTTGTAATTATTGCGGCTCCGTTAAAGGTAAAACGGTGAAAAGGTTTAGTTGAAAAGCCAAACCATCGATAGTTTTAGGAAAATCGTCGACGATTTTGTCTGACAGTGCTTAATAAAATGAATCTTGCAGCTCATTTTTCTTAAGCAATTAAAATCTCTCACTCTCTTCTCTCTTAGGCTGCGAGCACCCTCTCCCTTATCTCTTTGATTTCTCTCCGATTTCAGCTCAAATTGATGATCAGACACCACTACGGGGTTCTAGGGTCGACCCTCGACAAGTTAATCAAAGTAGATTTTTGATTTTAAGTATTCCAGGTACCACTCCAAGGCTAAGGTAAAGGAGATGAATTTTTAGTTGTTTTACAATTTAACTAGTTTTTGGAGTGTGTGGGCCTAGGAAATGTGAATATGATTATAATTCTGGGGTTGAGTTGATTGAATTGAGGAAATATGATTTCAAGGTTTTGGAGCTCCGAATGCCGCAGGCGTTGGGTCTAGAGATTTTTTGTAGGCACCGTCTCAGTAAATGGGAAAGGGGAATAAGTTATGCTAGTTAGTTTCAAAAATTTTCTCGACTAAAATATTGTATAAGATTATGAGATATCAATATATGATTTTCTAGATATTACAGGATATGAAATTATGGGTATGGAAATTTATGATTTTTCTAAGAAAATTCAGAAATTTGGGTTGCAGGGAAAACCCTAATAGATGATATATTATTTTCAGACAGTAGAAAATATAATTTTCCCATATATTAGTAAAATACAGATTTCCCATACAAATTATAGTATTATGAGCTTTACTTAAATTGTGTGGCATGAGAAATACTAGTTTTAGAACAAAATTTTAATATAGAATTTTATACAGCTTTTACAGAACCATGATATTACAGCTTTTACAGAACCATGATATTACAGTTATTATAAAATCATGATATTCTAGTTATCACAAAATCATGGTATTATAGTTATTACAGAATCATGGTATTTGAGATTATACAAAATCATGGTAAAGCATTAATATATAGAAATAATGTTATACAGTATCAGAACCCTGATGGACCAGAATAGAACATAAAGCACGGTACCGTAGCTATTACAGTGTAAATAATGCAACCACGGATCTCAGATAAAGTGTGGTAATGACAGTCGATTGTGCCTCAGTGGAGAGTAGAGGAGCTCCCTGACAGTCCGGACCAAGTTGAGCAGGTCAATCGTACTACAAACGAGTTATAGTTTGACTTAACCTGGTAAGTCAGTCATGTTTAAGTTCAGCCCACGGGCTACACAACCCAATCATGTAGGGTTAATTCATGATTACAGTTATCCATCTAGGGAAATTTTTTTACAGTTATGTAGATATATAGACACGTAGATTTGTAGAAACGAAAACTATGAATTATAGTTAGAAGTATGTTCAAATAGAAAACGTGTATTTTTAAATGGCATAGGTGTGAGTTATGATACGTATTTACATTTAACTGCTATCTTACTTACAGTTTAAATTAACAGTTATGTTATTTGTATAAAACTCATTTGCCACACACTGGTGATAACTTATCCCATCTTACTAAGAGGTGTCTCACCCCAAGAATCTTAAACATTTCAGGTAATCTAGGTAGCCACACGAAGCAAGCTTCGAGATAGTGGAGGAGTAGCTTCAGGAATACAGGGTATGTATTTATTTTGGGGTCTGGGGTTATGTTTGTATAATCCCTGAAATTTTTTATGGATTTTTGGGGAGGATTGTATGTATATTTTGGAGACCTTAGTACTCTGATATTGTATATAAAGTTTAGGTGTTATGTTTTTCGCTGCATGGATAGAATGTGTATATGGACAGGAGTATCCCCGATACCCCCTCTGAGTCCGGGTTGATGTTATTGTTATTAATACTACGGTATTTGAGGTACAAAATCATTTTTTAAGAATTAAAAAAAAAATGATGATAGAAATTTCGAGTCATTACATACAAAAACTAAAAAAGAAAGAGAGAAGAAGATAGAATGATATTTTTTTTTTTGGTTGATGACTAAATTTAACAATGTAGAATGCCTTCATATCCTTCAAAGATGAATCAAGTAATCTGTAAATTCATCAAAACATTTTTAAATTAGAATTTGAAAAACATTTGATGATTTATAAAACTCTTGAAAACACTTGAAGTTTTTAGTTGAAAAATCTACATTTTTTTTTTGAAAACTTTGATATTATAGTAAACTCTTTGCAAAAGTAGGGCCTTGAAACCAAGTTAAAGTCAGAAAAGAAAATATTTTTCCACCCTTAAGCCACTTCTTAGGTGATTACTATGAAAACAATGTCATTTTTTCTTATTTTTAACTAAGAAAAGTTGGTTTTTCGGTGGGAGAATTACAAATCCACAACGAGAAATTGTTAAAAAGAAATTTGAAACCTCTGAAAAATGCTTAAAAGTCATACTATGGGCACTCATTCTAAATTTTTGTTTTGTAAAACTTGAAAACACTTGAAAACTCTCGATGACACTTAAAAAGTGATTTTTTTTAATTCTTTTTTTTCTAAAAAAACCATGAAACCACGTTAAGATGTCAGCAAACAAACTTGACCATACACTTAGGTGAGTGGTTTGACTTGTCAACATCATTAAAATCAAAAAAGTCTAAAAAAAAATGACAAAAAATATAGTTTTTGGATTGTGTGATCGATTGTGCTTACAAGCCGATTAACCATCAATAGTAACCAACAATTACATTTTTTAACACTAGGAGGGGTAGCTAACCTCGCCTGCAGGTTAGCTGATCGTCTGCACGTTTTTTTTTTTTTTTTTTCAAAATATACAATTTTATGCAAATTTTATGCAATTTCTTACAAATTCATAGCATAGTTTCACTTTTTTTTTTTTTTTGACCTGTCATCTTTCTCTTTAAAAAAATTGTTCACTATTTGTTAACAAATCTTAAAAGAACTACTAAAAGAAAATTAGAATTTATACAATGATTAACAACCATCTAATTTTATAATCACTAATGATTTTATAATTCGTCGTCACTATTTATACTCAATTATTTGTTTATGGTTATAGAGATTATGTATCATATAATAAAAAGCTATTAGAATTTTGGTCAATTACATAATAAGTGTCATTTGATTTATAAAATCTAATAAACCTCTAGAATGACATATTTCCTGAATTCTATTTCGTGACTAAGATTAAGATTATTTTAAAACAATTCATGTGTCAATAGTGACAGATGGCCAATTTGTTATTATTATTATTGTGAAATTAAATCGGGTGTACGTTGAAATGGAGAAATTGGGTAGAGCCTACAATTGAAGAAGCCGTCCCCGGGTACTCGGCGCGATACTCTACGGAAAGATGCCATGTGTCCCACCCACCAACCATTTTAAATGCATCCTGCAAACTGACACGTCAAAATTGATACCACGAGGAAAAAGCAGATGTGGATATATTATTATTACTATATGCTTTAGACAAAGACCTAATGGACGGCGGTAGGGCCCAATCATTTGGCAGTTGGAGTTTGTCCTCTGTCGGCAACACCATATTCAATTATTCACAGCCTCCCCCACCCCCCACTCACATCTTATATTATTGTTATGTTAGTTACTCTCAATCAAGAACAACGTTAGGTTGGAATTTTTTGCCCTTTTTTATTTTCAAAAGATGATATTTTTAAAGATGATATTTTTTAGTTAGTGATGACGCGTGAAAGAGGTGCATGAATCATCATTTATTAGTTAATAAATGGGTAAACTTTTAATATGTAAAATTGAGATTTACTTTTTTTAAGGTGAAAATTTTCAGAATGTAAAACTATGAAACGTATGTTCGTCAAAAAAGTCAATATTTAACGTAGATTAAAAGATAATTTTAGATATCAGAAAATATGATGACGTATGAAAGGATTAGAAATTCTTTCTAGTTTAAAATTGTGGAGTATCTTTACTTGTAAACTTAGCGAAACTTTGCGCTCAGTATACTTATGTAAAGTGCCTTGTAAAGATGAAAATGTGAGACGCACCATCTAAAATAAAAGTTACATTACGTGAACTGTGAAAAAACTTTTGAATTCTTTATTACGTCAGAGGATTTTTTATTTTTTATTTTTTATGATTTGAAGGTTAATTGTGCAAATTTATATAGTGAGGATAGCCTGTTCTTAATTAATCTAATTTTTTTATTGGTACCTTTATCAAGAATTTGAGCATGAAACTTTTAATACGAATAATGCATGCTTAAACTATGGCGTCCCTTAAAACATGTTGGGATTGAGAGTTGGAATTATATTTTATAGTATAGAACAATCAATCTGTTTGATATACACGTGTGATGCTCATATAATTTTAAGCTGACAGTACAATTTCTATAAAATTGTATTTAGTTTAAGCTGATTAAATGGTTCCAACTACCTTGCAAAAAAATAAGGGAAAACAAAAACAATAAAGCGCTTATTTTACATTGATTATTTAATAGATATGAAAGTTTTTACACAAAGTTGAGGTTCATCATCTTATGCAAGAAACTTCATAATGATAAAATCTTAAAGCTTGCAAATTAAGGCAACACAATATTTGGGTGAGTCCTAGGATAATTTTAGGCATTAAAGACTATAATGATGTTTCAAAGGAAAATATAGAATTCTAAATTAATTCATAGTCAAGGAAAACTTCAACTTATAATGTTGAGAGCAATATTCTCTTTATGGGGCATTTTTGTGATGAAATTGTAAGATTCAAGTCAAAATGAAAGTTACCTTAAGTGAATAATGAAATAACTTTTGAGTCCAATTATTAGCGTGCATGTGAAAATTACCTCATGTTACGAATTAAGGATGGTCAAGCATCAAGTCAACATTCCTTACCAGCTCAGACTCCTAGGCCATGTCACGCACCAGCTCTGGAGAATTTGGCAACGCATCAGTGATCATAATTTGGAAACTGTGAGAGTATAGCAGAGGATCCCACGTGATTGGTTTAGAATTATTCCTGTTATAATCGTGTGTGGCTCTTATACTTAGTGGGATATCAAATAAAGGAAGGAAAAACATGTGAGAGAAGTCTTCTTGTGCTGGCAGCAAAAGACTCGTTGACGAGTGCGCTATGCTCGTCGACGAGTAGATACCGAGAGTTAGAAAATCTCAGAGTTAAAGACTCATCAATGAGAGGATAGATTCATCAGCGAATGGGCTTCTTTGTCTCATTGACGAATCCCTTGTACTCATCGACGAGTGCGACTAGGCTGCGAAAAGTTATTTGAATTTTGAATTTGAACGTTGTGACAGTTGGGGATTCGGAGGGAAACCTCCGAGGGCTTGTTATATATGCTTTTCTGGGCATATTTTGAAAAGTAAGAGAGCAAGAGAGGGTAAGAGAATGAGAGAAGATCATTGTATTGTTAGACTTTGATTTTCATAGTGAAATCTCTTACCGATCGCTCCCGTGGATGTAGGCTTTTTCGAACCACGTAATTCCTGGTGTCATTACTCTTATCTTTACTTTCTTTATATTGCTATGACTGTGGAATGTTTCTGTTTATCACCAATTTGTTTGTTGCAAGTATGTATGTGTGATATTTTATACAATTTTCATTCTGCTTTGCATTGTTGGGAGAGGCCGCCCTTATTTCGCAACAATTCCCTTTCTGTTATTCCAATTGTATAGGCATGTGAGGCTGCAAGTTTGTTATTTTTTCTCCTTTATATTCCGATTCTTTTGTACAGAGTTTTCTCATGCAAATGAAATACAAAAGCTACGGCTCCTTTTTGCACAATCCCTTCTTCTTCCTCTATTAGTTTTCTGCATTTTCTCTTGATCTGTGATATGGTATTAGAGCTAGGTTGGTCTTAATGGCTCAACTCGATCCTACCAATACCAATCAAAACAATAATCAAAATCAAATCCAAAGCACTAATTCAAAAACCTCAAACTATCTTGATCCATCACAACCTAGCAGTCCATACTTCATTGGCACTAATGACCATTCTAGAGCTTTACTTGTTACACAAGTGTTGTAAGGACCCGAACCCGAGTGGGTTCCCAAATATAAATTTTTCAATGGAAGCAAATAAATCTAAATTATTTTTATTACCAGAGCACTAATTAGCTTTATTTTTTTATACTATAAAATCATATTACTCTGATACCCCTGATAAAAATCTACTATAACATCTCAGTCCCAAAGTGGGCACTGAGAAATACCTATTCATAAGATAACACACCTATGCAGCGAAAAACATAAAATCATAACACCATAAATACAATACCAGAAATTCAGTATTTTCCCCAAAATATACATACACATCACCCCAGAAACATCCACCAAACCTCCTAAGATCTACTCAAAAATACATCTCCTTGAAACACTTACCCTATAGACAGGGCAGTATAAATATCCTCTCTATCTCCGAGCTTGATCTGCTCGTTTAACCGGTTCACCTAAAAAATGTTAAATTACTGGGATGTGACAACGCTCAGTAAGACGAAATATGCTATTACCAGTGTGTGGCAACTGAGTTAACATGAATTTTATACTAATAAATAATTGAACCCAAGTTAGCATGTAAAATAATATGTAGTATAACTCACACCTATGTGGCTTAAAATACAATTGTAATATCTAAGCTTTCTATTATTCATACTTCTAGTATCATAATATGTCTACAGTTATTCTGTATATTTTCATACATATAAATAACTGTGAAAACTTCCCTAGAAAACTATATGTCATTATTTAACCCTTCATGATAGGGTTGTGTGGTCCGTAGGCGGGACTTAACACTAGTTGGCCTACCAGGATAAGTCAACTGAAACCTCTCTCGTCAGACCGGCTGCCTTAACTCGGACTACTGGGGAGCCTACAATCTCTCCCAAGGCACAGTCGACTACTCATAAAATCCACACACTATCTAAGATATTTGGTTGCACTATGAACTAAAATAGCTACGGTATCATGCTCTGATAACTTATCTGATTCATCAGGTTCTGATACTATGTAATATTATTCTGTACATATATATCTTACTGTTTTATCATGATTCTATAAAACCATAACACTATAAAACTAATCTTATATATGATCCGTATGATTTGTAATATCTGAATTGAAAAAACTGTAATATCTAAGTGTTATGATTTTGTAATCATGGTATTCTGTGAATACTTTAAAATATTTTTCTGTGTATATACTGTAAATCATAATTCTATAAATATGGTAAATCATATTTCTGTGCATAAATACCATAGATCGTGTTATTCTAAAAATTGTATAAATACTATACTGAACAAATACTGATTCAAGCCACACAATTAATGAATAGAACTCATATACTGAAATTTGTATAATTGTATAATTTATACTCTGTATCTCATAATCAAATACTATAATATACTGATAAAATCTCTGAATTTACTAGCATAGCATATTTCTCTTACCTAACTGGTTAGGAGATCGGACTCTAATTATATTCCTACGCCCGGTGCCAAACACAGTAATAATATACATTTCCCAATTCAATTAACCCATCTCAAAATAATAACTATATCTGCCTTTTCCCCTAGACTCACCTTTATCTCTTATTCATAAAATTTCTAAACTATTATTTATTTATCAATATTACCTGAGTTCTAGGGAAGGCACCTGCTGGGATCCTCAACCCATGCTTGAGATGTTTGGAAACCCAAACCCTACAATCACAACACCCTAATTTAATCAACCCAAACACCAGTATATTTCCATCTAACCAAAAATCTGGGTTCATAAAAGTCTGATAATTACTAAACCCTTAAACAACCTTCTTACCCTGATTTTGGGATGGTGTCCAAATTCCTCAAACCAAAATTCTACTCCAACTAAGTAGAGAATCTCCCCAAGATCATTGTGGTAGCTTCTGATCATCGAACTAGAGAGAAACGGGGCTAAAAACTTAAAGAGAAGGTAAGAGGGCCGAATTTTAAAGAGAGAAAATGGAAGGAAAACTGATTTCTTCGCTAAAAAAATCTGATTATATATATATATATATATATAGGTGGCTTGCCAAGTGGCTTCGTCGATGAACTGAAGAAAGGAGTTCATCGACAAGGATAATGAGTTCATTGATGAACCAAAGGGTTTGCATGCCCCCCTCTCAGTATCTCTTCGTCAACGAGGCACTGAAACTCGTCCACGAACCGTATATAGGCGGTCATCGACAAAACCAGGG
The DNA here is from genome assembly GCF_029873635.1 of Malania oleifera. NCBI lineage: Eukaryota > Viridiplantae > Streptophyta > Magnoliopsida > Santalales > Ximeniaceae > Malania > Malania oleifera. The sequence goes on from NC_080424.1 coordinate 15,205,915, forward strand.
GGTTCGTCGACGAACCCTACTTTTATTCCTTTTTTAATTTTCCTTTTATTTTCTGGGTCTCCACATTCTCCCCACCTTATAAAATTTTGTCCTCAAAATTTTCTGTTTGCATTATACACCATCCTCTGAGGAAACTTGCTACTTATTTTATTAATTACCCTCACTTATGGCGAAAGAATAATGTGGTTACAATTAAGATTCTGGGAAATTACAAATATATTCATAAAATAAAATTCTTCCAAAACCAAAACACTACCTATCCTCTATTCTACTATACAGTTTATAAATCAATTACTTTGTACTATATAAATGATATCAAACAAAACTTACTTTATCTGAGCTATAGCTATTTCTTCTCTGTCTAATACTAGGCCCCACTTAACAAATGTGGGTATTTCTGTTGTTTCTCCTCCTCTAACTCCCACGAAGCCCCTCCACTGCATGATTCCTCCACGGGACTTTTACTAATGGTATTTTATTGGTACGCAACTCTTGTTCCTTTCTATCTAGAATCAGCACTGGTGATTCCTCATATGGTAATGTATCTCTAAACTCTATGTCCTCGTAGATGATTACGTGGGAGGGATCTAGAACATATTTCCTCAGCATGGAAACATGAAATACGTCATGGATCTTGAATAAAGCCAGTGGTAAAGTTAGCCTATAGGCAACTGAACCCACTCTCTTAAGTATCTCAAATGGGTCAATGAACCTAGGGCTCAGCTTACCCTTCTTCCCAAACCTCATAACTCCTCTCAGTGGTGCTACCCTAAAAAATACCTGATTTCCCACATCAAACTTCAACGTCTGGCAACGAGTATTTACGTAACTTTTCTACCAACTCTAAGTTGCACTGATTCTATCTTTAATAAGTCGAACTTTTATCGTACACCTGCTGTACTAATTCTAGCCCTAGTACTTGCCTCTCACCTATATCATCCTAGTATAGTGGAGAACGATACCTTCTACTATATAATGCTTCATATGGCGTTATACCAACGCTGGCTTGGTAGCTGTTATTATACGCAAACTCTACCAGCGACAAATACTGGGTCCAACTACCCCCAAAGTCCAGCACACATGCTCGCAACATATCCTCAAGTATCTGGACCATCCTCTCTATCTGCCCATCAGTTTGAGGATGAAAGGTTGTACTGAATGATAACTGAGACCCCAAATCTTCCTGCAGACTCCTCCAAAATTGTGATGTAAATCGTAGGTCTCGGTTTGAAACTATAGATACTGGCACACCATGAGATTGAACTATCTCCTGAATGTATAATCCTGCCAGTCTGTTCATAGAATAACTAACTTTAATAGGAAGAAAGTAGGACGTCTTCGTCAATCAGTCTACAATCACCCAAATGGCATTCTGACCATGTAGTGTCGGCGATAACTCTGTAAAAAAATCTATGGATATATGGTCCCATTTCCACTCGGGGATGTGAAGTGGCTGTAGCTGTCCTGCTGGCCCCTGGTGCTCAGCCTTCACTTGTTGGCACGTCAAACACTGCTTCACAAATTCAGCTATTTCCCTCTTTATACCGCTCCACCAGAAAGATTCCCAAAGGTCCCGATACATTTTAGTGTTGCTAGGATGCACTGTATAAAGGGATATGTGTGCCTCTTCTAAGATAGCCCTCCTAATCTTAGCATCTGCAGGGACACACGATCTAGTATGAAACCATAGAGCTCCATCATCTAATATATTGAACTCCTCCTCGTGACCATCCTGCACTTTATTTATCAGCTCTACCAATTTTGCGTCATTTCTTTGAGCATCTTTAATCTTCTCCTGCAGGGTAAGCTATAATACTAAGTTGGCAATGAATGCCAAGGAATCACCCTCTATTAGCTTCACACCCAACCTCTTCAGATCCATCTGAATCATATGCTGAATTTTTACTACTGACAATGCTACTCCCACTGATTTTCAACTCAAAGCATCAGCCACCACGTTTGCTTTCCCTGGGTGATATCTGATAGTGCAATCATAATATTTAATGAGCTCTAGCCATCTTCTCTGCCTCATGTTCAGTTCTTTCTAGGTGAAGAAATATTTCAAACTTTTATAGTCAGTGAAGATCTCACATCTCCCACCTTAAAGATAGTGTCTCCAAATCTTTAGAGCATATACCACTGCAACTAACTTTAAATCATGTACTAGGTAGTTCTTTTAATACTCCTTAAGCTGCCAAGATGCATAAGCAATAACCCTCCCGTGCTGCATCAACACACACCTGAGTCCCCTCAATGATGCGTCACTATATATAACGAATACATCCTCCCTTGATGGGATAGATAATACCGATGCAGTGACAGCCGCCAGTTCAATTCCTAGAAGCTCTGCTCACACTCATCGGTCCATTCAAACTTTACATTTCTCCTCATGAGTCGTGTCAATGGACCAGATAATCTAAAGAAGCCATCCACAAAGCGCCGGTAGTACCCTGCCAAACCTAGGAAGCTTCTGACCTCCTAAACATTCACTGGCCTTACCCAACTCACTACTGCCTCTTTTTTACTTGGATTAACCGATATGTCATTCTCGGAGATCACATGCCCAAGGAAGGTAACTTGTCTCAACCAAAATTCACATTTCTTGAATTTAGTGAACATTTTATTTTCCCTCAATACCTGCAATACCAACCTCAAATGTTCTTCGTGCTCCTCAAAACTCTTCAAGTATACCAGTATATCATCAATAAATACCACAAAAAACTGGTATAAGTATTAATGGAACATCTTATTCATTAGATCTATAAACACTATCGTTGCATTAGTCAATCCGAACGACATCACCAAGAACTCATAGTGCTCATACCTGGTTCAAAAGACTGTCTTTGAAACATCTTCTGCTTTAACTTTCACCTGGTGATATCCCAACCGAAGGTCAATCTTGGAGTAGACCTGGGTCCCTTGGAGCTGATCAAATAAATCATCAATTCTGGGAAGAGGATATTTATTCTTGACAGTCACTTTGTTTATTTCTCTATAATCAATGCACATTCTCATAGTCCCATATTTCTTCTTTACAAATAGGACTGGTGCTCCTCAAGGTGACACGTTAGGTCTAATAAACTCTTTATCCAGCAACTCCTGCAACTGGTCCTTCAATTCTTTTAGTTCAACTGGAGCCATTTTGAAGGGCGCTTTAGATATTGATGTTGACCCTGGTAGTAAATCCATATTAAATTCAATCTCTCGATCTGGTGGAAAACTAGGTAACTCCTTTAGAAAAACATCTAGAAATTCCCTAACTATTGGAATATCAGTCTATTTCAATTCTTCATTTGGCATCTCCTTTATATATGCAACATACCCCTAACAACCACCCTGAAGCAACCTCCTCGCCTAAATAGCCGATACTAATTGTGGTGAGGTGTGCACACGTGATCCCACGAATCTGAATTCTTGTTAACCTGGAAGTCTGAAGATCACTTCTTTTTTATGGCAATCAATGCTAGCATAATTAGCTATCAGCCAGTCCATACCCAATATCACATCAAATCCCTACATATCCAATACCACAAGATCGGTCGGCAATACTTTCTCCTGAATACCTAGTGAAAGTTTTTAAGTACCCTTCTACACCTCAATGTTGATCCAGTCGGCATAGTGACTGAAAACTCAACATCTAACAGTTGTTCCTCTACCCAAGATATTTTAACATATCCCGATGATACAAAGGAATGGGTGGCACCTGAGTCAAATAAAACAACAACTTTATATGGTAAAGCAGTATGTGTACCTGTAACAACGTCTCTGGCAACCTCGGTGTCTCCCGGCGTCAGTGCATAAACCCTCGCTGGAACTATGTTCCTCTGCTGGCCTCCACGGGGCGCCTGATAAACACTCCGGAATGGTCTGTAAGCTAATGCGTGGGTCAGCGGTCCTCAACATGATTGTGCCATATGGCCGAATCTCCCATATTGATAGTAGATTTCTCTCCTACCTTACATTCTCCCGAATGCCTCCGTCCACATCTGGGGAAGACAGGATAAGTCTGCCCACCCTGAGCATCTCTATGTCCCGTCATCTGCCTCTTACCTCCACTATACCTATCACTAAATTATTATGAGAATCTGAACCTCACGATGCTTTTCTTACATTAATATGACTAAGATACCCTCATACCTCCTATTAATAATTTAAGATCTGGTCCTACCATATGGAAATAGAAACCGACGATAGTTTACCATGGTTTTCCTGAAATCGTCACCTTAGGAAAAACATAGAAACCATCCCGAAGTTCCTGCTTCCATACTGTAGAGCAAAACCCTAAATTTTCATCCTGATTCTCAACATTAACTCACTGAAATTCTATTCTATCCAATTGTCTTATTTCCTCCAAAATTCATTCCTATATTCTGGTATTGTTTTCCACTGTACTCTAGAGTCTACATAACCTAACAACCTAGGCTCTAATACCAAATTGTAACAACCTGAAAACTCATACCATTTTTTTTATACTATGAAATCATATTACTCTGATACCCCTAATAAAAATCTACTATAATATCTCAGTCCCAAAGTGGGCACCAAGGAATACCTATTCATAAGATAACATACCCATGCAGCGGAAAAATTAAGATCGTAACACCATAAATACAATACCAGAATTTCAGTATTTTTTCCAAAATATACATACACATCACTCCACAAACATCCACCAAACCTCCTAAGATCTACTCAAAAATACATCTCCCAGAAACACTTACCCTACAAACAGGGCAGTATAAATATTCTCTCTATCTCCGAGCCTAATTTGCTCGTCTAACTGGATTACCTGAAAAATTTTAAATTACTAGGATGAGACAACACTCAGTAAGACGAAATATGCTATTACCAGTGTGTGGCAACTGAGTTTACATGAATTTTATACTAATAAATAACTGAACCCAAGTTAGCATGTAAAATAATATGCAGTATAACTCACACCTATGTGGCTTAAAATACAATTGTAATATCTGAGCTTTCTATTATTCATACTTCTAGTATCATAATATGTCTGCTATTATTCTGTTTATTTGCATACATATAAATAACTGTGAAAACTTTCCTAGAAAACTGTATGTCATGAATTAACCCCTCATGACAGGGTTGTGCAGCCCGTAGGCGAGACTTAACACTGGTTGGCCTACTAGGATATGTCAATTGAAACCTCTCTCGTCAGACCGGCCGCCTCAACCCATACTACCGAGGAGCCTGCAATCCTTCCCAAGGCACAGTCAACTACGCATAAAATCCACACACTATCTGAGATATGTGGTTACACTCTGAACTGAAATAGCTATAGTACCGTGCTCTGATTACTGATCTGATTCATCTGGGTCTGATACTATATAATACTATTCGATATATATATATATATATATATATATCTTACTGGTTTCATCATGATTCTATAAAACCATAACACTGTAAAACTGATCTGAATAAACTGTGTTATCTAAGCTAAAATTTCTGTGATATCTGATCTATAATATCTGAATTGAATAAACTGTAATATCTGACTGTTATGATTTTGTAATCATGGTATTCTATAAATATTGTAAAATATTTTTCTGTGTATATACTGTAAATCATAATTCTATAAATATAGTAAATCATATTTCTATGCATAAATACTATAGATCATGTTATTCTGAAAACTATATAAATACTATACTGAACAAATACTAACTTAAGCCACACAATTAATGAATAGAACTCATATACTGAAATTTGTATAACTGTATAATTTATACTTTGTATCTCATAATCAAATACTATAATATACTGATAAAATCTCTAAATTTACTAGCATAGCATATTTCCCTTACCTAATTGGTTAGGAGATCTAACTCCAATTATATTCCTACGCCTGGCACCAAACATAGAATCCTGTAATAATATACATTTCCCAATTCAATTAACCCATCTCAGAAAAATAACCATATCTGCCTTTTCCTCAGGCTCACCTTTATCTTTTATTCATAAAATTTCTAAACTATTAATTATTTATTAATATTACCTGAGTTCTTAGGAAGACACCTGCTGGGATCCTCAACCCATGCCTGAGATGTTTGGAAACCCAAACCCTGCAGTCACAACACCCTAATTTAATCAACCCAAACACCAGTATATTTCCATCTAACCCAAAATCTTGGTTCAAAAAAATCTAATAATTACTAAACCCTTAAACAGCCTACTTACCCTGATTTTGGGATGGTGTCCAAATTCCTCAAACCAAAATTCTGCTTTAACTAAGTTGTAGAGAATCTCCCCAGGGTCATTGTGGTAGCTTCTGATCGTCGAATTGGGGAGAAACGAGGTCGGAAACTTAGAGAGAAGGTGAGAGGGCTAGATTTTAGAGAGTGAAAATGGAAGGAAAACTGATTTCTTCGCTGAAAATCCGACTTTCACGTGTATATATAGGTGGCTTGCCACGTGACTTCATCGACGAGACACATGAACTTGTCAACAAACCGAAGAAGGGAGTTCGTCAATGAGGATAATGAGTTCGTCGACGAACCAAAGGGTCTGTATGCCCCCCTCTCGGTATCTCTTCGTCAACAAGGCACTAAAACTCATCCACGAACCGTATATGGGCGTTCATCGACGAAACCAAGGGGTTCGTCAACGAACCCTGCTTTTATTCCTTTTTAATTTTCCTTTTATTTTTTGGGTCTCTACAATATATATGTATACTTTTCCTTATACATTTCCTTCAGATCATCATTTAGGCACAAAAATGGTCTGGTTCACATAAATATATACTTTTCCTTCAAATCATCAATCGCTCTGTACACGTAATTATATATGTATATACATATACTGTAAAAACCTCCCTTAGGCCTGTTAATCGTAAGTCATGTTTACTCTCATGATAGGGTTGTGCAATTCAAGGACTAGACTTAGTTGGTTGGCCGGCCAAACTAAATCAACGTACATCATCATTAAGTGAGATTTTCCCTATTAAGTCCTGACTCGGAACCAGGTGTGCACTCAAGAGAAACCCACTACCATATATAACCACTCTGTAAACAGTGTGGGTGCACTCTAAACCGTTTAAACTTTAGTCTACGATACCGAACATTTGTAAGTTTCTGTATTCCTGAGCCATAAGGGGTTTTGAAAACATCTTATTATATAATTTAGCAATTAAAATAATATCATGAAAATCTCATTTTTACTCATATTTTCATGAAATACGTAATGTAAAAATAAACTCATGTCATCTTTACTCATATTTTCGTGAAATATGCAATGTAGAAATAAAGTCATACCACACGATTTTCGTGTTAAAAATATTTTCTTAAATAGAAATTAATGTTGTCAAATACCTGAGGGGTTTCTTAACTCAAAAATAACGCAAGTATATTAAAGATAAAACTAGTATAATTAAATACGCGTAAAAATATACTTGAAAAAATTTTATGAAAAATAGCTAACATGATCAAAATTTACTTACTCTTACTTAACCTTGTGAAACAGTCACAACGAATATCTCTAAAAATGAGATCGAAAAGAGTGGGTGAGTGAGAATTTTAAGTATAATAAAAGTTCTCCCTTCACCACTAATTCTTTCACTCATTAATCCTTCTCTTCCTTTGGAAAATTTTTGTGAAAAATGAAGGTTGAGAGCTTCCTATTTATAGGAAAATTTTTGGGAAGAAAATAGAATTTATAAAAATGAGGGGAGATGTGTGAAATTATAATTTTTAAAAAAATGAAGGAATGAGCATGGGATGGGCTTGGGATGGGAGGTGTGCAATGGGGATGGGGATACATGTGCAGAAAAAATAGGAGCGCTTACCGACACTCCCATTTAATTAGTTCTTAATTAATTTATTTAATTAATTATTTATTATTTTTGAAATCATTATATCCTCTGTGTCTACTCTATTTATCCTATGAAATTCTATTTTGATTAGACCGACCTCTAGGGAGCGACTAAGCCATAATGGTCTCTAAGCACTCGCTTAGACAAGGTCTTTCTTAGACATCAATATGGAGTCAAGGATCCTAACAGAGAAACACCTTCGTATTGATATTAACTTAATGACCATTTTTATTATTATTATTATTATTATTATTATTATTATTATTATTATTATTATTATTATTATTATTATTATTATTATGCTTTAATCGTATATACATTTTTGAGTTCATTACATCCTCCCCTCCTTATTAAAATTTTGTCTTCGAAATTTGCTAATTTAAAATGAGTACTATATTTGCGCTCTTGGTTTGAAAGATTTGGCTAAGTATTATTATAGGACCAATTTGGCAAAATATTCGTCTAGGAGACTGAAGTGAGAATCATTGATCTAATAAGGGTTGAAGTAGAAAAACTCAGAAAATGTGAAAAATGATTGGATGTTATATATATATATATATATATACATACATATCTCATAAATTATAAAGAAAAAAATAAAATAGCATAAAATAAAATAAAATAAAATCTGGCCCTTCTCACCCATGTGTGTGCTCAAATTAAAGTTTTAGCTCAACGCCAACATCTATTGAAGTGCTAGCAGTGTCACCACTATCTGCCTAGGTTCTTTCTTGGCGGCGTTGAACTCTTGCAATGTCGTCGGCTTGGGTCGGAAAAAGGGAGAGAACGCCCGTTTATTCTACAAGGGAGGAAGAGCTACCCTCTTCCCCTTATGGCCTCTGGTGGGATGCTCGCAACGAGCCATCAATTGCCTATACACGAGTCTTAATGCATATTGGAACTGTTCGCAGTGGTGGAGTAGACCAGCATCATTAGAAACCTTAGTGTGGTGACTATGGTGTTGACATTATAAAGGTTAGGGCTCATTGAAGTGATGACAGTTGTAAGTTTCATAGACGAAATATTGCCGATAGGGATGAGGGTACGAGTAGTTGAGAAAATGGTGGTGGCACTGCTAGGGGCAGTAGTGGCGGAGGAGGTAAGATGGATGATTGGTGGGCCAGTAGTTGAAGTGGTGGCCTTTTCAAGTGATCCTTGCCTACGCCTACGATTTTCAAACCAAAAGCGTACATTCTTCAGCTCGATCGAACCATATCGTCAGAGTCGTTCAGCAAGCAAGATAGTCTGCTCCACAAAAGGGAGTTTCCTTTAATTGCTGTGGAAGGCCTCTTCTAGAATCCCCAGCTGTTTCTCGCTAGGTTTCCACCTTTGGATTGATGATCTAGTGTTGCATTCAACAACCTGGGGAGTTGGGTGATTTGGCAACATTTTTAGTTAAATGAAGTAAGCAATGAGACAACTAAGAAGAAAGTTGGGAAAAGCTAATCTCTGCTAACCGAAATGCAATTGTTCAAGATGGAAGATGGTTGTGTTTCTTAGAGTTTGAGGAGGACAGACCCTTTTTATAGGGGAATGGTCGCGTGTCATGGAAATCTAGAGAGAGCGATGCGTGTCGCAGATATCGAGCGTGCGATACATTTTTGTAAAAATCGAGAGAGAGCAATGTGTGCTACGAGAATCAAGAGAGAGCGACACATGCTGCAAGCGACGCGTTTTGCAAAAATCGAGGGAGAGCGACGGGTATTGAGAGAATCGAGGGAGAGCGATGCGTGCCGTGAGCGATGTGTTTAGCAAAAATTGAAGGAGTGTAATGTGTGTTGCGGAAATCGAGCTAGCGACGCGTATTGCGAAATTTGCAGAATCAAGGTTATGTTCATGTTTCCATATCTTTATTAATGCTTTAACTATAATTAATCTCATCCTTAGGTCACCACTTGGGTGGGTGGCCTAGTGGTAGGGGACAAGTCGTACCTCCATGAGGTCACGGTTTCAAATTTCTCTCCCCTCCCCCCCCCCCCCACTTTGCCCGAGTGGTCTCATTCCCTGGCCTTACTTCGGAAAAAAGTGAGCTACAGCCGATGATTTACACCCATGAGACTTTATTTTATTTATTTATTTATTAAGTTACTTTAAGCCACCAATGTACATTTTTGTATAAGGAACTCTACTCTAATATATACTACTGTGGACAACCCTAGTCAAGACTGGTTAATTTCTTTAACTATCTTGGAAGAAGAAGCTTACGATAATTGAATGATGAACTTGAATTTTTATTTGAATTTAAATATAATATAGTAACATTTAAATTGTATTTAATTCCTTATAAACTAATACAAAATTAAAATTAAAGATTTCGTCAAAATCTATATTCCTAAATCAAGCTTGAATATATTGATGAGAACTGAATATGCAATATAAAAGTACATATTCATATCCAACTTGCACACACAAAGAAATTTTGGGTAAAGTTAGATTTCAGAACAGATCGTTTATTCATATTTATTTGTACGTGTAGCGCCTCCAAACTCATTAGGGTTTAAGGTGCTACTTCCTGTAAATATTTTAAGTGAAAATAAAATAACAACAACAAAAAATAAATAAACCTCGAATATCATTATATTATTATATTTATACATTTGGTTAGATTATGAATATGATATTTTAATTTATTGATGTACCTAATTTAAAATTTAATTATGGATTATCAATATTTGTGTACGTGTTTCTACAGTAATATATTTAAACTAATTGACGTGTGCCCACAATAATACTTTTTTTAAAAAAAATAGTTGTGTTGAACAAATCAAATTTGTTGGATCTCGGTCGGATTTGATTGTTGATTAAATGAGAAGCTATAAAACTAGAGAAAGATTTATGGTCAATTCTCATATTCATAACAATAGGCTAGGGAATTGAATCAAATCAGATGATTATAAAAATATTGGATTTAAGTAAATAATTGTTTAAATATGCATTAGTTTGCATTCAAGTTCAATCAATTTTATATAGCCTTAATGCAAGCTCATTGCCATCTTTTAAAATTCCACATCAGGCTTGTCTTTTCTTTAGTTTGACCTCATTCATAAAGAAGACATTCCAAGCTATTAGGCAATCATTTATTAAGAAAGATTCCCAAGCTTCACCACATCTGGGCATTTTTACTTCCAAATATTAAAGTATTATTATTATTATTATTATTATTATTATTATTATTATTATTATAGTGCGTGAAAGTAAATAATCGGCTTGCAAATAATAAATAAGATAAAAATATATATCCTATATCATTCTCGTTTTTTTAAATATAATATAGTAAAATTAATATTTATAAATTTATACAAAATTGCAATTAAAGATTTCATCAAAATTTGTACTCCTAAATCAAACTTGGATACTTGATGGGAATTCAATATGTAATGAAAGAATATATATATATATATATATATATATATATATATATATTTAACTTGCACATGTTAAGGGATTTTTGGGTAGAATCAGAAATCAGAACAAACCGTTTGTTCATATTTATTTGTATGTGTAGCACCTCCAAACCCAATAGGGTCTACGGTGCTACTTTCTGTAAATATTTTAAGTGAAAACAAAATAATAACAACAAAAATAAATAAACATAGAATATTATTATATTATTATATTTATATATTACGAATATGAAATTTTTGTTTGTTGATGTACCTAATTTAAAAATTAATTATGGATCATCAATATGCGTACGTGTTTCTACAAACATAATATATTTTTACTAATTGACGTGTCTTCAATAATATTACCATTTTTCTTAGAGAATATAAGATTGTTACCTGTCCTTGGAAGCCTTCACGTTAATTGCATTTCCTCCAATGTTACTATCTTTAGGATCCATTATTAAACAATGATCAAATGTTATTTTAAAATCATAAATCTATTGTTAACGCATAATAATATAACAGACTAAAAGAAATATCTTAAACTATTCAATCCTACCCAAATCATGTTTTATGCCTAAGCTCTTGTAAGAGTTATTTGTTAGAGTCTGTAGAACCTATATCCTAGGCTCTGATACCAATTGTAAGGACCCGAACCCGAGTGGGTTACTAAATATAAATTTTTCGATGAAAGTAAATAAATCTAAATTATTTTTATTACCAGAGCACTAATTAGTTTTATTACAAATATATATTTCAACTATTAAAATTAACATTCTTAAAATTCTAAAATACACAAACATATTCTAAAATTGTATTTTGCTAAATGTTTAATCTACTCGACTCTTTCTATTCCCGCTCATGCACTTGCTATGCTAGATTTCTGGTATACTCTTCAGAATTATCTGAAATGTAAAATAATGATTGGGGTGAGACAACGCTCAGTAAGTAAATAAGATTATTATTTGTGTGTGGCCAAAATGAGCTTTCATAATATTATAATTTCATAAAATAACATTTAATATTAAAACTTCAAGGCTGCATTTAAAATAAATGTAAATTTAAAAATTTTGTATAAAACATTTGACATCAACTATAGCAGTAAAATTTTATAATTATACACTACAACTGTTAAATTAAACTTGTTAACTTTAAAAATGTAATTATAATACTTAATTATATATGTGTATATTTTTCTTTATACGTTTCTTTCATATCATCATTTAAGCACAAAAATGGTCATATTCACATAAATATATACTTTTCCTTCAAATCATCAATAGTTATGTACACGTAATTATATATATATATATATATATATATATATATATATATACACATATACCGTAAAAACCTCCCTTAGGTCTGTTAATCGTAAGTCATGTTTACTTCCATGACTGGGTTGAGCGGTCCGAAGACTGGACTTAGCTGGCTGACCGACCAAACTAAATGAACGTACATCATCATTAAGTGAGATTTTCCCTATTAAGTTCTGACTCGGAACCAGGTGTACATTCAGGAGAAATTCACTACCATATATAACCACTCTGTAAATAGTGTGAGTACACTCTGGTCTATTTAAACTTTAGGCTACGGTACCGAACATTCGTAATTTTCTGTATTCTCTAAGTCATAAGGAGTTTTGAAAACATTTTATTATATAATTTATGCAATTAAAATAATATCATGAAGATCTCATTTTTACTCATATTTTCATGACATACGCAACGTAAAAATAAACTCATGTCATCTTTACTCATATTTTTGTGAAATATGCAACGTAGAAATAAATTCATGTCACACGATTTTCGTGTAAAAAATATTTTCTTGAATAGAAATTAATGTTGTCAAATATCCAAGGGGTTTCTTAACTCAAAAATAACGCAAGTATATTAAAAATAAAATTAGTATAATTAAATATGCATAAAAAATAAACTCAAAAAATTTTTATGAAAAATAGCTAACATGATCAAAATTTACTTATTCTTACTTAACCTTGTGAAACGGTCACAACGAATATCTCTGAAAATGAGATTGAAAAGAGTGGATGAGTGAGAATTTTAAGTATAACAAAAGTTCTCCCTCTACCACTAATTCTTTCACTCACTAATTATTCTCTTTCTTTGGAAATTTTTTGTGAAAAATGAAGGTTGAGAGCTTCCTATTTATAGGAAAATTTTTGGGAAGAAAATGGAATTTATAAAAATGTGGAGAGAGAGATGAAATTATAATTTTTTTTTAAATGAATGAATGGGCATGGGATGGGAGGTATGGGATGGGGATGGGAATACATGTGGGGGAAACAAAAAAAAAATGGGAGTGCTTGCCGACACTCCCATTTAATTAGTTTTTAATTAATTTACTTAATTAATTAATTTTTTTAAATCATTACATCCTCTGCATTTACTCTATTTATCCTATGAAATTATATTTTGATCAAGCCGACCTCCAGGGAGAGGAAGCGACTGAGCCGCAATGGTCTCTAAGCACTCGCTTAGACAAGGTTTTTCTTAAAATCAATCATGGAATTAAGGATCCTAATAGAGAAACACTTTCGTATTGATATTAATTTAATGACTATTTTTATTTTAATATTATTCTTATGCTTTAATCGTATATACATTTTTGGGGTCATTACAAGTGCTGGATTCCAGCAATTATCATCCTTGGGTGAGGTCAATGAAGTGTGCCTTGCGTATTAAGAACAAGTTGGGATTTATCGATGGTAGCATTTATGAGCCAACTGATCCTAATAGTCCCCTGATGGATCATTGGCTTCGATGTAATGGTATTGTCATTACTTGGTTGCAAAATTCTTTGTCAATTGACATCAAATGTAGCGCATTTTATGCAGAAACGGTGCATCAGCTTTCGGTGGAGCTTGAGCACCATCTAGTGCAACAAAATGCCCCGAGGATTTTTGAAATCAAACAAGGGATAGCTGTCCTGATGCAACAACAAGACTCTGTGAGTAGTTATTTTTCCAAGTTGAAAACTCTACTTGATGAACTGAGGAACTATGAATTTGTCCCTAGCTGTAGCTGTGGTGGCTAGAAAAAAGTGGTTGAAAATCAATAGAGGGACTGGATAATGAAGTTCCTAATGGGACTCAATGACTCCTACAAAGGTTTAAAGGCTCAAATATTACTTATTAAACCCTTTCCTAGCTTGAATGAGGTTTATTCGATTATCCAACTAGAAGAGAAGCGTAGAGAAATATCCTATAATGTTTCTCCCACTGAACCACTTGCTTTTCTAGCCAAGGATGGCACCAGGAAGTTCACACCTCAAAGCAATTCACAGAGACGTGACAAATACTATTGCTCTCATTGTAAGATTCATGGTCACTCTCTAGAAAGGTGTTTTAAAGCCAACCCTAGTAAACCAGTGTGCAATCATTTTCATGTTCCTGGTCATACTATAGAGAAATGTTATAAACTTCATGGCTACCCTCCAGGGCACATACTCCATGGTAAGATTCCATCCACTAGTTCATATGCTCATTAAGTTTTTAGCATCTCCTTTACCTGTTTCAGAACAAGGAAATCATGAGAGTCAAGGCACTATAACCCAAGAGCATTATCTGCAACTGATGGCCATGCTCCAACAGGCCAGTCAAGCCTCGGTTCATTCTATTCAAACCGCTATTACTACTCTTCATAATGCACACATTCCTCAGTTTTCTGGTATATCTCTATGTATCTCAGTTTACACCACCAAGCCCAAATATATTTCAATTGTTCCTTAGATAATTGACACATGTGCAACAGATCATATGATATGTGCAACCTATTTCTTCACCACCATAATAGCTAAAGTTTCATATTATGTAACCTTGCCTAATGGAAAAGCATTTCTGTGACTCACATTGGCACAATGAGAATGACAAAAACTTTTGTCCTTCGTAATGTTCTTTGTGTCCCATATTTTTCATTCAGTCTTAAATCTGCCAGGAGACTAGCTCATACCTTGAAGTGTTGTCTCATTTTCTTATCTGAAAATTGTTTTATTTAGGACCTTTTGACTTGGCGCACAATTGGAATGAGTGAGGTGAAGAATGGGTTATACCATTTGTCGCAAAATGAAGTTTCTCCATCATCTCTGACTCAAGCCTTGTCCAAATTCACCAACACACCACCAAGAGCAGCTGTCATTACCAAACGCCAAGACTTTGATCTTTGGAACTACCATTTAGGGCACCCCTCATCAATTAGGTTAGATTTCCTCAAAATTGAACATGTCTGCAAAACCTCACTGAGTGTTAAGCCTTGTTTTATTTGTCCCTTGGCCAAAGTTCACAAACTTCCTTTTTCTAGTAGTCAACACAATTCCAAACACTGTTTTGAACTCATTCATTGTGATCTTTGGAACTATGTAATGAAATTTCTTATGATGGTTTCCAATACTCTCTCACTATAGTAGATGATTTCGGTAGATGCACCTGGGTTTATCTATTGAAGTTTAAATATGATGCAAGTTCTATATTAAAAGGATTCTGTGTCTTGATAGAAACTCAGTTTTCAACCAAAATCAAAACCATTCAAAGTGACAATGGAAAGGAGTTTAATCTGAAACAATTTTATCATGAAAAAGGCATCATTCACCGAAGAACTTGTGTTAAGACCCTTGAACAAAATGCCATAGTTGAAAGAAAGCACCAGCACATTTTAAATGTTGCAAGAGCCTTAAGATTCCAAAGTGGACTTGTTATTAAATGCTGGAGTGATTGTGTTCTAACAACAGTATACCTCTTTAACCGAACCCCATCTACCATCTTAAATTCCAAGACTCCCTTTGGACTACTTTTCAAAACCAAGCCTACATACACACACCTCAGAGTCTTCAGTTGCTTAGCCTTTACATCAACCTTTTCAAATAATAGACACAAGTTTGATGCCCGAGCCCAAAAGTGTGTTTTCTTGGGATACCCCTTTGGGGTAAAAGGATACAAATTGTTAGATCTCAAAACCAAAATGGTTTTTATATCAAGGAATGTTACCTTTCATGAGGATACTTTTCCCTACAAATCTGAAGAAATCACACTTGTCCCTACTACTTAACTTCCCTTTCCTTAGCCTACTATAATAGATTTCTCCTATGAGGACCCTCCTACTCCAGTCGATAACTATACAGAACCTAACAGTTTACAAACCACACCAAGCCAGTCTTTAAGACCAACTCAACCTTTCACTAAGACCTTAGACCACACTACAAACAATCCTCACCTCCCTAAGAGATCTACCAGAACCAGAAGACCACTATCTTACCTTAAGAACTTCGTATTCCAGCAAGCTTGTTCTGCTAGCTCTCTCTCTTATACACAGGAGTCCAACAAGGAACAAGGACCTGCAGGTCCAGGTAGTCCCTTTCCTCTTTGTGCCACCTTATCTTATGATAATCTCTCACCTCAACACAAAACCTTTGTCATCTCTATCACTAAAGACATTGAATCTTATTTCTATCATGATGTTATTAAGAATCCTAACTGGGAGAAAGCTATGCAGACTGAGATTGCGACTCTTGAACAGAACAAAACTTGGGTTCTTACTGATCTTCTTCCTGGTAAGCAGGTCATCAGATGCAAGTGGGATTACAAAATAAAATACAATGCAGATGGGACCATTGAATGATACAAGGCCAGATTAGTCTATAAAGGCTGCACACAAGAAGAAGGTATAGACTATCATGAAACATTTTCCTCTATGGCTAAGATAGTATCTATTCGGGGTTGACTAGCATTGACAGCAATCAAAGGCTTGTACTTACATCAATTTGATGTCAACAATGCCTTCCTTCATGGTGATCTTGAGTGTACATGAAAATGCCACTTGGTTATCCCACATCAGATAAAATAAAGGTATGCAAGTTGTTCAAAAGTTTATATGGCCTAAAACAAGATTCGAGGCAATGGTATGCCAAACTTTCTTCTTTCATCATCCAACATGGTTACACTCAATCTATAGCTGATTATAGCTTGTTTACTTGAGTTTCTGATTGTTCCTTTACTGCAATCTTAGTTTATGTTTATGACATAATTATGGCCAGTAATGACATAAGATCTATTGATGAACTTAAGGGAGCATTGAATGAAAAAGGATGAAGGAGAACCTATTGGGGATCCTACCATTTATAGAAGACTTGTTGGTCAATTGATGTATCTAACCATCACAAGGCTAGACCTCTCTTATTCTGTCCAACTTCTCAGCCAGTTCATGGAAACTCCAAGGCTCCCTTATTTAAATGCAGCACACAAGGTCTCAGATACATCAAGAGAGCACCTGGTCAAGGTCTCTTCTATCCCTCAAATTCTAGTTTACAATTGAAGGCTTATAGTGACAGTGCTTGGGGTTTATGTCCTGATAGCCGAAAGTCTATAACTGGCTATTGTATTTTCCTTGGTTCTTCTTTGATCTCTTGGAGGTCCAAGAAGCAAAACACTGTCTCTAGGTCCTCTGTCAAGGCAGATTACAGAGCCATGGCAATGGTTTGCTGTGAATTGACTTGGATTCGTTACCTCTTGAATGATCTCCAAGTCCCTCATCTTCAACCTGCCCCTCTCTTATGTGATAATCAGGCTGCATTACATATTACTACAAACCTTGTATTCCAAGAATGCATAAAACATATTGAGTTAGATTGTCATCTTATTCATGAAAAAATTTAAGATGGCAGTTTGGTTACTCGGCATGTCAGCAGTAGCTCGCAAATTGCAGATATGTTCATTAAATCTATAGCCTCTTCACTCCACATATGTCCAAGATGGGAGTAGAAAATGTCTACTCTCCATCTCGCAGGGGCTATTACGAATTGAGGATGGTCAAGCATCAAGTCAACATTCCTTACCAGCTCAAACTCCTAGGCCATGTCATGCGCCAGCTCTGGAGAATTTGGCAACGCATCAGAGACCAGAATTTGGAAACTGTGAGAGTATAAGAGAGGATCCCACGTGATTGGTTTAGAATTATTCCCTTTCTGTTATTCCAATTGTATATGCATGTGAGGCTACAAGTTTGTTATTTTGTTTTCCTTTATATATCAATTCTTTTGTACAGAGTTTTCTCATGCAAATGAAATACAAAAGCTGCGACTCCCTTTTGCGCAATCCCTTCTTCTTCCTTTGTTAGTTTTCTGCGTTTCTCCTTATCTGTGATATCTCTTGAATTCAATAATTTTCAAGAATTCAAAAAGTGCAATGTTGTTTAAAAAAAAAATCAGGGGGCGTTTGCTCGATTTTTCTCTTTCCATTTTTACCTCTTGCCCTAATCTTATTTTTTGTAGTAGAGCACTTAACAAATAATTTATAAGAAATACATGCCTATGCCAAGAAATAAAAACAAGGAGCATACTCTATTTATGGCGCACATATTTAAGGTACTGTTTTAGTTGTTAAAAATAGTTTTTATTTTTTCATTTTATTTCTTTAAAAAATTAGTTAAATTCTTACTTTTATAACATTCGTATAAAATAAATGAACAATCAATTTTGGTATTATTTACTTGTGAAAGAAGTTTTACTTTTACATTTCCAATTTTTCAAATAATTGCAAAAATACCAACTTATTTTTCAATTTTCTTTATTTTATATAAAAAATTTGAAAAACATCTTTTCATTATTATTCTAGATTTCTAACTCTTATCATACATATGTGGGTAGTGGTGTAAATGAGTCATACCTATTCACAAGCTACTTAAACTTAACTTGTCCCCTAACTCAACTTGATTATACTCATGTTCGAGACAAGTTCAACTTATTTGAGTAGTTTAAAGAGTTAGATTCAAACTTGATAATAGTAGTAAAGTCCAATTGCGAGTTTAATTGAGCTTTTAAATTTTATTATTTTTATCTTATATGAGTCATATAACATAATTTATAAACATATCTAATATTATACGTACAATATATATATTTATACAAATATAAATATTAATTTATAATCAAGTTGGGCTTAAGTTAAGCTAGAGTTTTAAAAACTTTTAATTGAGCGAGTTCAAGTTTAATATCTTGAGATAGATCAAGTTCGAATCGAGCTTCAAACTTAACATTTACAAGTCAAGTCGAATTCAAGTATTTCATTATATCAGCTCAGCTTGAATCGAATACACCCCTATATGTTAACATGAAACATGAAATTAGAATCTTTAAGTTACATGAACTCTAAGTTGTATGGATCATGTTAGGATTTTTTTCTATATCCACACAAATCCAAAGTCAAGACCTTATATAAAATTTAAAAAATTAAAACAATTATCTTTTTGCAATTATTTTGAAACCTAAAAATAAAGAATAAAAAAATAGTCAGCTTTTCCATCTTTTTAATATGAATCGCGAAAATTTTAAAAATAATCTAAAACGCTTATATTCTTTGAAAAACTAAAAAATTTTCTTAAAAAAAATATTTTTCACAAATAAACAAGGCCCAAACTTCCAAAGTTTTGACCAGTTTGTCTTGCATTGGTCATTTCCATTCTAATTTACGCAGTCCACATACTAAATTACCAGAGATATAAAAGATTCTTCATGAAAAAAATTTAGTCCCGCTTAGTTTCTTCATGCAAAAAATTTTCAATGTGACGGGTCCGATAAGAATGGCCATCATAACAAATGCTCAACAGATGGCCTCCATACAGTAAGCAATGAACCCCTAGCTTGAATAGATTTACCCTTTCTTGGTTGGAGTATCCAAGTGGTTCATATCCTCCACCAGTCCTACCACCTGAAATAGAAGAGTTCCAAGCATCTGCTGTTTTGCCAGGCCAGCTGAAATCAGTAGGATCTTTAAATGTCTCCAAGTAATGGCAACCATGTCGCAGAAAACTCCATATCTCTGGTGCAATCTTTGTAATACAATTATGAAACTCCCTAGATATGTCCTCAAGGTCTGAATTTTCAGCTTCATTGTAAACCAAACTCGAGCTAAATTTGCTCGTCAATGAGCAGTTGAAACAGTCATGACTCAAAAGTGAAGAATCCCATTCCACAAAATAATTCCACAATGAGCTTCTGGCAATACTCAGCAAGGACTCTCCTGCATTTGTCCAGAAATTGGCAGCACATGCAATCAGGGAAGGTTCGGAGAGGAACAAGTGGTGGGTTGCAACCGCAAGTAACAGTGAATATGCTGCACTTGTTCGGGTCATGTTGAAAGCTTCCAACTGACGGCCATTCTTTTCAGGATGAGATGCCAGCAAATATCCCGCATGGACTTTATATGCAGAAGCCAGTGTCGTGTATGCATTGAGAGAGAGATAATGGTAGGGACGCAACTTGAAATTTAACAGCATATTTCCTTTCTTTGATTTGAACTGCTCATCAAGGGTACCTTCACTAAGAATGTCTTCAAGCTTCTTGCGGCAAGATTCAGGATCACCACCAGAGAGATATTCAGTTATGGCATCATCCATGTAATCTGCCAGTTCTCTAATTGCCACATCACTGTGGCAGGTGTGATCTGAACTCAAGTTGGTACAATCATGATCAACAGCAACAACATCCTAGACAGGAGAATTGCCAAAGTGTAAATATTTGTTCTAAACTCTCATTTTCTTTATGTGTGTGCGGGTATCACTAGCTTCGAACTCCAAGGGATGGAATAAAATGGTTAGGTGTGGTGTGTTATGGTTAAATACAGATTGGAGGAGTTAGACCTAGATGAAAATGTTGACTGCAGTGTCATGGTTAGATTTTAGACAACACCAGCCAACCAACCAAGAATGCTCAGGAACAATAGTTGAAATATACTGACGGACAAATAATTAACACAAAAGGAAAAAAAGAGAAGAAAAAAGAAAATAAAAGGAGGACAACACAATCCTGATGTTTACAATAACATTTTCTTCCAGTTCCATCTATGATATAGAGATAGGCATAGCACAACCATGAGGCTTCGAGGGGCACAAAGATGATTATAGGACCACACTAACTGGATCAAAAGAGATTGGAAGAGGAAAAACAAGATATGTCAACTATCTTAGGGAGTGGGGTAAAACTCAAGAAACAAGAACAATTTGATACCCTCATTACGTGGAACACTTCATAACTTGGATGAGAAAGTAGGACCTTTCATATTATTATTCACCAGCGAATGCTATATATGCAGAAAACAAGCAAGAGAAACTAAATCTAACATAAAGTTTGCAAAGAAAGATTTTGACTCGAATGATTGCTGTTAGAATCTCCTTGAATGCTTCATAAGGCATCTTGACATTGAATTCAACAAATTATGTCCACATTTTGTGAAACTTTTTACCAGTAAAGCACTATCGACATAAGCTGGGGGCAATGCCCTACATCGCCTACAGCAACAGTTAAACCGATATTTTAAGCACAACTCTGACTGCCTGATTGCCTGTAAATATAAATGGGGGCATAAACAAGATCAGCGCCACAGAACTAGCTGTTCAAAACAATAGATTATTATTATTTTATTTTTTTAAAAGGCATGGGATAAAAGAAATTGACCCAGAAACAAACAAGTCAACAAACAATTTGAAGACAATGAAAACCCACAAAAATCCTAGATGGAAAATAAAACTAAGGTTACTAAGAATATTGACAGAACATAGCATACAAATGGTAGGATTCTAGGCTTCTTTCTATGATATTATATTAGGAAGTTGTGTTGTCTGTAAGCTTTGAGGCAAGATGCTGTTCTTTAAGATTGTTTGGACTAATATTCCCATGAGATACATAGGTACGTCAAGCCATAGAACGGAATTAAACCATAATATAAATGCACATTATAAGATAAATACGCATTCCAAGATATGCGGATTCTTTGACTTCATTAGCAAGGGGCCTAGCTAAGCCCTTACTACACGTTTGGCAGGTAGGAATGGAATGGAATTTAATTTGTCACTTGATTTATGCATGCTCTTGATTTAATTTTCAATTCCCAATTCTGCAAACCAAACGCGAAGTTAGCGAATGATGAAGTCATGTTTCTTGTATTTGAAAGCCACTTTTGCCATTTTCTTTGGATCTTTACTTACATCAAAATCATCAACAAAAAACAAAAATCGAGTCCAAAAGAGATGCCTTCTTCGCGGGAGGTGCGTAAATGCAATTTACCCCCATGTGGTCTGTGTTGAATGCTTTTTGCGCACCACAGTTTGAAAAGTAATACTTAACCTACCCCTGCTTTGCTCCATTATTCACGGCTCCTACAAGTCATCTGCCTATCACATGAACCACAAAAGGGCAAATAAGTCCAAGAAAATTGGCAATTGCATCTGTCCGCCTGTGTAATATTTGGAGAATGAGAATGACAAGAGAAGCAAAAGAAGAAGAAGAAAACAAAACGGAAGGAATGAAAGCTTAAGCCATCAAAGCAGCTTCAAGGTAGAATCCCTCAGTCATGTTCATATCCACAAAATCTACCTTCCTTTATTAAATTCTAAAACAGTACCAAATAGTAGTAGTAGTGGTAGTGGTAGAAGAAGAAGAACAAGAAGAAAAGAAGAAAAAGAAGCTGCTTCTCATTGAGAGGGGCTTGGATGAGTTATGATCAGAAGGGATTCATAAAACAACGGAGTGCTAATGGGATGCAATTATGAATATTAGAAAGTTGAATGAAGAAAGTGCTCGTGTGTTTCAGTGATGACCAACATAGAAGGCAATCAAATAAATGTGGTTGATCATGGAGATCCATCCTCTGTAAAAACAAAGGTGGTAACACTATTGTCCCGATGATGAAGGATTTGAGGGCTCTAACCAAGGTTGCCAAGAGTCTAAAATTTTTTTTCACTTATCTCAACAGAAGTATGTTTTAGATTTAATGACAAAAATTGGGACGCTAAGAGCAAAACTTTTTAGTGAGAATGGAAAGGATGTTGATGATAAACACTGTAACAGAAGGCTGATTGCCAAGCTTAGTTTGACAGTAACTCAACCTAATATTTCCTTTGTTGGTAAGTCTGATGTAGATTGAGCGAGATCTAATAATGATAGAAGGTCAACCACTGTTTTTTAAGCTTTTGTTAGAGGAAATCTTATCACTTGGAGAAGAAAGAAAGAGACAACCGTGGCCTGCTCTAGTGCTGAAGTGGAACATAGTGGCATGCCTCATACTTCTTATGAAATGATGTTGCTTAAGTCACTAATACAAGAACTCGGTTTTGCTGTCAGCAAGCTTATGTATATGTTTTATGACAATCAAGCGGCCATCCATCTTGCTAGCAAACTCATGTTTCCAGCAGCTCTCTCTTTTACTTATCAAGCCCTTTATTCTTTCTTCCATTCTTACTTTTCTTCCTCCTCTCTTCTTCTGTTTCAATTCAGATATATTCATTTTAGGTCAGCATCCGGAGTCTAGTTTGATAACTTCATTACACATGACATTTACCACTAAGCCTCAATACAAAAGGTTCTATCTTATTAACATATTCTTGACGTTATGAAGATTATCTGAGGGCTATTTGTAATTGAGCAGTAATTATGATAAAAATATAAAGGGGAGAAGAAGAATACAACTAATTACTTTGGTCATCTCTCTTTTTTTAGCTTTATCATGTATTTTATATTATAACGTGACATAGAACAAGCATCATATCATCATTATAGTCATAGTTGAGAAGGTTTGAAAACCACCACACTTCTAAAGTGGTGAGTGTTGTGTATTTATATTAATTGAAAGATTACATTGAATAATTACATATCAATTCCCTATTAATGAGATGATAGACAAAAAAAAGTATATACATAATATCCTCCTAGAATTAAGGCAGAGAATCCTCAACACCTTCCCACAAGCTGAGCGTCAGATTTGAACGAACGTGAAGCTTGGATCGGAAGAAGTCAAAGAGAGGTCTGGACACACTTTTGGTGAAGATGTCGAAAACTTGCAAATGAGAAGGCACATATTGGGTGCGAAGCTTGCCAATGAGAACAAATTCACGAAGAAAGTGGTAGTCTAGCTCAACATGCTTTGATTGCTTGTGAGAAACGGGATTGGAACTCAAGAAGATTGCACTCTTGTTGTCACAAAGTAGAAGAGGATGCTATGGAAGAGGGACTTTGATATCACAAAGGAGATGCATGAGCCAAAGGATTTCGGCAGCAGTGAGAGACTTAGATTCACAACTGGAGCAAGAAACAGTAGGTTGTTTCTTTGCACTCCTAAACACCAAATTGTTGACAAGATAAATACAATAACTAGAGGTAGAGTGACAAGTGTCAAGGCATCCTGCCCAGTCTACATCAAAGTAAGCAACTAAAGCACCAGGAGCAGCAGATGGATGAAAAGTGAGGCCAAAATGCAGTGTACCCTTAATATAGTGAAGAATACATTTGACAGCGAGGAAATGGTCTTCAATCGGAGAATGTAGAAATTGACTAACAGAGTTAACAGCATAAGCAATATCAGGGCATGTGATAGTCAGGTATTGAAGAGCACCAACGAGAGATCTGTAAAGCGTGGGATCCCAAAAGAAAGGATCATTAGCAAACAGGTGCTGGGAAACAACCATTGCGGTGTGGACTGGTTTGCTGTCAAGTAACTGAGCTCATGTGAGAATGTCCCGTGCATATTTCAGCTGACTGATAAGAAGATCATCAGTGGTGGATGTAGCTTCAAGACCAAGGAAGTAACTGAGAGAACCCAAGTCCTTAGTAGCGAACTCAAAATTGAGCTTGCAAGTAAAACTGTCTAGAAGAGATGAGTTGTTGCCTACAATAATGATGTCATCAACATAGAGAAGCAAATAGATCATGCCAAACTACTTATAAAAAACAAAGAGTGATGTGTTTGCACGACTGCAATAAAAACCAAGTTGAGTGAGAAAATAGCTAAAACGCTGAAACAGGTGCGAGGAGCTTGCTTTAGGCCATAGAGAGTTTTCTTCAACTGACAAACATGATAAGGGAAGCGAGGGTCAATATACCCAGGATTTTGTTCCATACAAACATGTTCAATGAGATGGTCGTTGAGAAACGCATTTTTGACATCAAATTGGCGAAAAGGCCATTTGTTTATCACAGCAAGAAAGAGAACAACACAGACAGTGGTAGCCTTGATAACAAGACCAAAGGTGTCAGTATAGTCAAGACCAGGTACCTATGTGTAGCCCTTGGCAACAAGACAGGCTTTAAGATGCTTGATAGATCCATTGAGTAAGTATTTGGTCCGAAACACCCATTTGGAACCCACAATGTTGGTGTTGGCGGGTCGAGGAACCAAAATTCAGGTACAATTATTTTGCAGGGCTTGGACTTCTTTGTCCATGGCGGCAAGCCAAGCAGGATTCTTAGCAGCGGATTTGAATCCTTTTGGCTCAGTGGATGCAAGAAGAGCAGAAAAAAGTCCAGAGGATTTCACAAGGCTGAAATGCGCCGGGTGACGGGTCTTAAAAATGTCGGCTTTGGCTCATGTGAGCATAGGATGGGAGCCTAATGGGGGCTCTACAATAGGAGTGCGGGCAATGATAGGCAACTCAGTGTTGGGCTCAGGAAAAACCAGTCGGAGGTCTGACTATGGCAGAGATGGACCTATATGAGAATTAGCTGCCTGCAAAGACTCATCCACTGAATCAGAACAAATAATACACGGGATGGATCCGGTTTGAGGAATATGTAGGGAAGGTGGTGCAGGAGAAGGTATGGGCATGTTTGTATGGGGAAGACTAGGTTCCAGAAATTTTGAGATGTGGAGGGAGGATATGGTTGAGCCTGGGAAATATGTTGGAAGGGAAAGTGGTTCTCATCAAATTGGGCATGTCGAGTAATATAAAAGTGTAGAGGTGGTGGGGTC
This sequence comes from Malania oleifera, assembly GCF_029873635.1. Classification (NCBI taxonomy): domain Eukaryota; kingdom Viridiplantae; phylum Streptophyta; class Magnoliopsida; order Santalales; family Ximeniaceae; genus Malania; species Malania oleifera. The sequence continues at coordinate 15,231,872 of NC_080424.1, forward strand.
AAGACAACGAAACCCTTTGTAAGAGGAACTATAATCCATAAAAATGCAAGGAATACTACGAGGGAAAAAATTTTTAGTCATGTAATCACATAAGTAAGAATAAACATGACAACCAAAGGGATGAGAATTTTCATAATTAGGAGAGGAACCATATAGAAGCTCAAAAGGGGACTTACCTCCGAGAAGCGGTGTGAACAAATGGTTGATGATATAAGCAGCAGTGCTAAAAGCGTCAACCCATAAGTGAGTAGGAGCATGAGAATGGAAAAGGAGGGTCAGGCCTGTCTCAGTCACATGACGGTGTTTCCTTTCGGCATGACCGTTTTGGATGGGTGTATATGGGCAAGAGAGTTGATGATGAATGCCAAAGGTACAAAGGTGTGCTTTAAAGCACTTGCTAGTGAATTCTGCACCACCATCACTTTGAAAAATTTTTAAATGGGCAGAATGTTGATTTTCCACAAATTTTTGAAATTGAAGAAAAGTATTATGAAAGACAAATTTTAATTTCAATGGGTAAAGCCAAGTGAAACAGGAAAAATCATTAGCAAATAAAACATAGTATGCAAAACCCAAATTTGACTTTATAGGAGAAGGGCCCCATATATCACAATGAATAAGACCTAACACTTTGGATGATCGATATTCATTACGAGTATAAGGCAATCGACAATTCTTCGCAATTTGACATGTACATAAAGGAGATGGCAATAAAGAGGTAAGATAAATTGTCATTTTTTATTCAAAAGAGAGATAACAGAATGATTCACATGTCCAGGGAGAGCATATCATAAATCATACAAAGCATGAAGATATTTATTTTGGAGGACAAACAAAAGCATAAATTCCGCGTTCTAGCACATATATGTCGCCATCTCATTTACCAGTTGCCACCACCCTTCCCATTTGGCGATTCTGAACAATAAAAAAAGTATTAATAAATGTAACAGATAATGGAAGATCAGACATTAATTTACTAATGGACAACAAATTTTTAGTGAGGTGAGGGGCAACCAAAACATCTAACAACTGAAAATCAGGAGAAGGGAAAATTTTACTAGTGTGGGTGATGGGTAGGGACGTACCATTCCCGACAATAACAAAATTCTTGCCCGTATAAGAAATGGACTGATCCAAGTTGGATCGAGTCGAAGTCATGTGGGCCGAAGCTTTTGTATCTAAATACCAATCCAATGCCTTATATCTGAAGATGGAACATGAGGAGGTGAGGGCTTCAGCAAGCTGAGCTTCAGAGGCATGACCATGGCAATCATACTGTTTGCTGCATCGATCCGCATAGTGACCCTCCATGCGGCATATTTGGCAACACGGAAACGCGTCTAGAGGAGAAGCGCCTTTGTCCTCGTCCATAGCCGCCAATTTGGCCTTACTGAGTGCGGTTGAAATTGGACCTTGGGTTCGTCTTTGCAAGGTGGCGATGGGTAGCAGTGAATGACGCAGTGGGCGGGGCAAGCAAGTTCCAATGATTTTTGAAAGAGCTCAAAGCTCTCGGCTTTGGGCACCAAGTCGGAAAAACAGGGTAACGAGGTGAGAATCATTTGTACCATGGAAAACTCAAGAATTCCAAGCTGATACCTCAGAGGAACTAGTGTACTTGCCTGTGTCAATTGAGCACAGAGAGCCTTGAAGGCTCGAGTGTACTCCGAAATAGACCTAGTGCCGTGTTTCATTAGTTGCAAATCATCCTTGAGACGAATTTCACAAGCCTTGGAGCGATGGATGAAGGATTTCGCGGGCCTTTGAAAGCCATTTTTATCATTTTCTTTGGATCTTTATTTAACAGCAACATCATCAACAAAAAACAAAAAACCAATCCAAAAGAGATGCCTTCATCGAGGGAGGTGCGTAAATGCAATTTACCCCCATGTGGTCTGTGTTGAATGCTCTTTGCGCACCACAATTTGAAAAGTAATGATTAACCTACCCCTGCTTTGCTCCATTATCCAGGGTTCCCACAAGTGCCTATCACATGAACCACAAAAGGGCCAAAAGGGCAAATAAGTCCAAGAAAATTGGCAATTGCATCCGTCTGCCTATGTAATATTCAAAGAATGAGAATGACAAGAGAAGCTAAAGAAGAAGAAGAAAACAAAAAGGAAGAAATGAAAGCTTAAGCCATCAAAGCAGCTTCTACATAGAATCCATCAGTCATGTTCATATTCACAAAATCTACCTTCCTTTATTAAAATCGAAAGATATGAAAGCTTAAGCCATCAAAGCAGCTTCTACATAGAATCCATCAGTCATGTTCATATTCACAAAATCTACCTTCCTTTATTAAAATCTAAAAAAGTACCAAATAGAAGTAGTAGTGGTAGTAGTAGTAGTAGTAGTAGTAGTAGTAGTAGAAGAAGAAGAAGAACAAGAAGAAAAGAATAAGAAAAAGAAGTTGCTTCTCATTGAAAGGAGCTTGGATGAGTTATGATGAGAAGGGATTCATAAAACAACGGAGTGGTAATGGGATGTAATTATGAATATTAGACAGTTGAATGAAGAAGGTGCTTTTGTGCTTCAGTGATGACCAACATAGAAGGCAATCAAATAAATGTGGTTGATCATGAGGATCCATCCTCTGTCAAAACAAAGGTGGTAACACTATTGTCCCGATGATGAAGGATTTGAGTGCTCTAAGATATTTTCTTGGCACCAAGGTTGTTAGGAATCTAAAAAAAATTTTCACTTATCTCAACAAAAGTATGTTCTAGATTTACTGGAAAAAATTGGGACGCTTAAAGCAGAACTTTATAGTGAGAATGGAAAGGATGTTGATGATAAACATTATGACAGAAGGCTGATTGGCAAGCTTAATTTGTCATTAACTCAACCTAATATTTCCTTTGTTGGTAAGTCTGATGCAAATTAAGCTAGATCTAATAATGATAGAAGGTCAACCACTGTTTTTTATGCTTTTTTTAGGAGAAATCTTATCACTTGGAGAGGCAAGAAAGAGACAACTGTGGCCTGCTTTAGTGCCGAAGCAGAACATAGAGGCATGCCTCATACTTCTTGTGAAATGATGTTGCTTAAGTCATCAAGACAAGAACTCGGTTTTGCTGTCAGCAAGCCTATGTATATGTTTTGTGACAATCAAGCGGCCATCTATCTTGCTAGCAAACTCATGTTTCAAGAGACCCAAAATATTGAGGTTGGTTGCCACTTTGCCAGAGATCCTATGACGCACAAAATTGTCAATACCCCCTTTGTTAATTATTCTTACTAATTGGGTGATGTATTCACTAAAATTGTTGTTTACAGTAATGTTTCAACCGTTTTTTTTCCAAGATGGGCATGGATGATTAGTATGTTGCTACTTGACAGGGAGTGTTGAAAAGTGCATGACTACAGGGGTAGTTTTGAGATATTGAAATACCTGGATTCTAGAGGGTATTTCAGTCTTTTGTATTTCTCTATGTTTATTAAAAAAAAAAAAAACGAATAAAATCTGGAATGTCCAGCAGCTCTCTCTTTAACTGATTAAATCCTTATTCTTTCTTCCATTCTTACTTTTCTTCCTCCTCTCTTCTTCTGTTTCAATTCAGATATATTCATTTTAGGTCAGTGCCCAGAGTCCGGTTTCATAATTTCATTACAAATCACATCTACCACTGAGTCTCAATACAAAAAGTTCTATCTTATTAATATATTATTGATGTTATGAAGATTATCTGAGGGCTATTTGTAATTGAGCTGTAGTTATGATAAAAATATAAAGGAGGGAAGAAGAAAACAACTAATTACTTTTATCATGTATTTTATATTATAACGTGACATAGAGCAAGAACAGATATCATCATCATATCATCACCATAGTCATAGTTTCCTCCTCTTTTCTCCTACTACTTCCCATCTTTGTCTTGACCAACTTCATCTAAATCATTATCAAAAACCTGCGGAAGTGAACCAGAGGCAAACCTAAATAAGCAACTGTTAGGACTGATGTCAGCACTGTACAAACAACTGACAGGGTGGGCTCCAAAAATGCCCAGTTTAGGGTGGTTTGATGCAGTAAACGTAGGTCAGTTGACTTGAGAGTTTGAAGCCCTTTGGAAGTCCATTAAACCTAATCATTATATGCATCTTGATGTTCAATTTTCAACTTCTATGAATTTGAATCTGTTCAGCAGCTTCTGTGCTGTTTGGTGTGGGAAAGGTTCTTTCATGCTTGGTTTTTCTATTTGGTTGATTTGCTGTTATTTGAGATTTATTGCAATTTCGTGGTGGAAAGTACAGACTGTTTGCACTGTCTTACTTTCTTCTTATTCATATTTTGACTATAAACCCTTCTCAAGATAGTTCATTAAGTTATATGTCTTAAGTTGGTGATGTGAAGACCCACTGCTCTTTACCTTTTGTGTTATAATTTTGTGAAATAAATTGTCCAACAAGGTTTAGAAGACACAAGTAACAGTTTGAGCAGATTGTGACATTCTGTTGATAATTTCTGTGCAGCAAAAAGCAAAAGATAGTCTTTGGAGTGCATTTCATGCTTGTGTTTTGTGTGCTCTGCATACTAGTACCAGACTTGTTATGCTACCTTTTCAATAGTAAATTCACATAGCCTCCATTAAGTTGAATAGAGGCAACTACATCTTTTAGGCTGCAGCCATTGAAGTTTCTTTTAATGCACTGGGAAACTAGGAGGGTGTCATTGATAATTGACTCAATGTGGCATCTACAAATTATACTGAATATGAATGAGGAAGTCAAATCCACACAATGTTATGTAAGAAATGGAGCCCTAATGTATGGTCTCTGACAGTCCAATTTTAGCTTATCTCTACAAGAGATCCTAAGAAATTGTCTCAACTCTCACAGAAGGAATAGAAGTATTGAGGAGACAATGCAAGCAAGGTGTGAAACTAAGGTGATAAAGAACAAGAAAGAGGAAGGAAAAATCTGTGGAGAAGAAAATGAAGCAGGAAAAAAAAATGAAAGAAAAGGCTATAGAAGTGTTTCATGCGTTTTACTCAACTAAATACTAGGGAGCAAATATAATGGACACCTGAAATTTTTCTGGTCAGATCCAATGCACCTGGGTTAAGGACAGTGGCATGCCAGCACCCAGATAGCTTACACCAATTCTGCTAAGATTATGGGCATGCCACCAGGGACTAGGGGTGTAACAAAATACCGAAAAACCAAGAACCAAACAGTTTCGCATTTCAGTTCGGTTTTCTGGTTTCAGTTTTCGTTTTCAATTTTGGTTTTAGAAATAAACCGAACCAAAAAAACTGAAAACCAAAACACATGTATTATTTAAATTTTATACATTAAATATTCTATTTTATTTGCTTTTTACCATTTCTTTTCAGATCTGTAAATATTTATATTTATTAATTAAAATTGATTGCATTTTAATTTTATATATTAAATAAATCTTCTGCTTTAAGATTATTACATTCTAATTATCGATATCCTTCCAAACAATGGTTTCAAGTGCATTGCGGTGGACGAATTCCTGTGGGTAGGGGGTTTATATAGTTATAAGGAGACCTAGGAAGATATCATCTTCAGATGTAGGAATGGGAATTGGGAAGTTAAAGTGGGGCCAAGAGAAAAGCGCTGCATGCTTGGTAGTAGGGAGATGTTTGTCCCACATCAAAAGTTCAAGAAATTGTCAGCCCCAGGGTTCCTTTTAAAAGCCACTGCCTTAGGATGCCTTAATTGCTCATCCCAGCCTTGCTTGTGGGCCTGCTCATTAGTGGGCTTGGCTTGCAAATTATGCAAAGCCTTCATGTTGGGCTTGGGCTTCAGGTAGTATACATTTAAGTAAAAATTTTATGACCCTGTTTTTCCTTGCCACCTGGACATTCGGTTTAACCTGTTTTTCCTTGCCATCTGGACATTCGGTTTAACACCGAACCAAACCGGATAACCACATTAACCATTTTGGGAAAAACTGACGTGTTGGTTTGGTGGTGTTTGCAATTTTGAGAACTGATTTTCTCGGTTCAGTTTTCGGTTTAGCCTGAAACTGAACCGGAAGGAACCAATTACACCCCTACCAGGGATTGCCATCACTTAAAGAATGCTATAGAGGCATTCATTTGACAAGATTATCGACACAACGGCACATAGGACAACCTGATTGACAGTAAGAAGAAAGGAGGCCCGTGATGATCAAGGTCTTAAATTTCAATTTTGACTCAAATTTCGAAGCTCCAAAAGTACGGAAATTTTGATTTGAAAAATAACGGAAATCAATAATAAAGCATGGAATTCTTTGTAAAACTTAAGAAATGGTAAAAAGACATTATAATGCAAGTTTTAGGACTAACATATTATAAATACATCTATGTTTTTTTTGAGGTGGAAAACGTTGTAATATAGTATGTGTATCAAACGTATTTGTAAGATAATGTGCATTAAACATATCTCGTTAATACAAATGAAATTCATAAATCATTCAAATATTATTTATTATACAAACAACGATAATTTAGACAAGAATGGTTAAGTAAGATGTTGTTGTAACTTGTAAGTTTATTTTTTCATATAATTTCAAAAGGAACTGTAATAATCTTTTGTTTAAATAAAAATAAATAAAATAAATTAAGATAGAAATTTCACATCACTCCCAAGTCTCTCATTTTGTTGCCCTTACATGGCTTAACATCTTCTTTTGATACTAACAAACAAGTAGAACTTAACATATTTGGTTAAGTGATGTTATTTCAGGATTCAATGATGAATGCAAGGTCAAGTGTACTTCAAAGAATGATGATTATATCAAGCTTGAAGTATGGATTTAAAGATAAAACCTGAAGATCATGAAAGCATGAGGATTAAAGAGAACCTGATGAAAGCTCACATATATTTCAGGATCATTGAAGCTCAGCAAAGAAGACAAAGAAAACTCAAAGCAGCGAAAAGTCAAATGGGTCTTTAGGACAAGTCTTTGTAAGTACTTCAAGTTAATTCAAATATGAATTTTTCATTTTGAAGCTCATTAGGCAAAGACACTTAGAAATCTGAAATTTTTAGAACCTTGGAACATGTTTTTCAAAAGTTAAATGAAGTTAAAATTTCAAGGTTAATTAAACAAAAGAGAGAAATAAAAAAATGACTTACAGCCAACTGACAAACGACTGTCTGTTTATGGACAGACGATTGGCAAATTTAGATGATTTTAACTGAAGTCAGAAGCCTGACAGACGACGGTCAAGTAATTGACAGACGGCTGCCAGAAACAAGTGAGTCATCTGTGTATGTTTTGCCAGACGATTGCCACCCAACTGAGTTGTTCTAAAATTGAATTATTCTAGTGACAGACGACTGCCAACATAAGGACAGCCGACTGCCACCTTTCTGTCTGGAAAAATATGAACGTTATACATGGACAGACGACTGCCAGTGACTTCATAGTCGTCTGGCTCACGGAAATTTTCAAAATTCTCAACGGGTATATTTTTGAAATTTAAATTATTTCAAACCCACATTAATTTACAACTTGGACCCTACTCCAAGTAAACTTTGGGAACAAGCAAGAAGTCTTTCTTCATCTATAAATACCCTCAAGGTTCATCAATTTAGACACCAAGAAATCAATGCAGCTCTCATACTCTCTTAAAGCATTCTGAAATTCTAAAAGTGCTCTATTGCTCACATCTTGCACGAAGTTGCTAAAAGTCTTGCTGATTCTCACTGAGATTGTGCTTTAATTACTACTTCTTTCATCTATTAAAAGAATCATACGGTGATACAACTCTAGAGCTTCAATCTGAATTCCATATTCTGAATTTTATTGAAGTATATTATTGTGCTATAACAGTTGTACTAATCAGCTCTTTATAGGAGCAAATTCTTGTACACATCTTTTGTTTGTGTTTCTTGTAGATTGACGATTCCAAAGATTGTTTGGATCATTGGCTAAGCAAGGAAATATTGCTTAGAGAGGCAGGCTCTAGCCTAAGTAAGGAGTGACCGAACGAGAGGACGTCATTTGGAGAAGGTGAGATGTAATAACCCGACCCCGAAAAAAAATATAATAATAATAAATAAATAAATAAATAATAATAATAATAAAATAAATAAATAAATAAATAAAAAGATATTTTGGAGAAAATATTTTGGAAAGAGATATTTTAAGATATTTATATATAAATATCTTGGAGGAGATATTTATTTAGATTACTTAAGGGCTAAGTTAGGATTTATTTTATAAATTCTCTTATTCTCTCTCATTCTCTCATTCTCTTATTCTCTCTCTCTCTCTCTCTCTCTCTCTCTCGCTAAGATCCTTTGCCGTTCGTCATCCGTTTCCAAAAACAGAGGGTACTGCGTGGATCAGAAGAGGAAAGTCTATACTTTTAGTGGATAGGATCATCGTTTCGAAGAGTTTCGGGTTTTCCCAAGAATCGAGGTAGGAATCTGATCCTAATTTTGATTGGATATTTGGATAGCAGTAGAAAACATAGTAAGGTTATGTTCTGTGGTTTTAGGTTTTCGGGATCTCGAGTTGTCGATTTGGACCGTTTTCATACGAACTTTCATTTCGAGTATAAGGTAAGGGGAATTTGATTACAACAACTATTTTGGAAAATTAAACCGCTAAAAAGCTAGTTTATGTTATTATCTATGATTTAACTGCTTATTTGTGAAATTCTATCGAGTAAAAATGCCGGTTTGACGATTTTACGGTTTTTGGTAAAAACGAGGATTTCAATGTGTGATCTCCAAATTTTATAAATATTGTTTATTTGTGTTTATACTATAGTAGGAGAGGCTCGAATCCTTTATTTATTCAGTTAAACTATGTACATTGAATTTCTATCATTTAGCGGGTTTTTGTATTAAACTTGTGTGATATATGTTGAAATGGAAATGAATGTATTTTCTATACTACTGATGTAGAATATGGGAATGAAATTCCAATTTGTTATACTGACAATGTGATAAACGGAGGCTAATGATACACCGAGCCGCATCAGTAAACAAAGAGGGGTAAACTGAGTGGAAAGACGCTGGTTTGAACCCGATGGGATTATTTCTATACTATTGATATAAATTATGGGAGATAAAATCATATTTGTATAAATTGAATTTATGATACACGGAACCACAGCTTGAGAGTCCCGGGAGGGTTGAAAAATACTTTCTTTGCAGGGTGAAATGAAACCACAGTTATATGATACGGCACGATATCGTAGCTAGATGTACACGTGCAACCACACGTATTAAACGATGTGGGTACCAAGATGGTCGGCTAGCAGGGTGAAACCATTGGCTGACATTGGGCCAATGGGGGCAGTTGGATCGTATGTAGGTACTCGGCAGTGTCTGCACGAACAGGGCATTGGACGAGTACCAGTGCACAACCCGAGCCACGGGGTACAACTGGTTATAGGGATATTTTGCTGTTGGTCATCTAATAAATCATTAAATGGTCGAAAGACAGATGTGAGAATTTTGTAATATGAATAATGATATACCTGATGCATTACTGTATTGCAAAAATTTGATTTATATTCCAAATGTTGAATGAAAATATGCATGTATGCAGTCACACACTGTTGTAACTCCTTCTTCCTTACTGAGAGGTGTCTCACCCTATCTTACAACCTTTGTTTTCAGGTCCGTCCGTGCGTCGGTCCTAGTAGATAAAGGGACTAGGGAGGTTATTTTGGTTAGCTTACGTAAGCATCTAAATTTTGTACTAAACTTGATGAAAGTCCTTTTTGGAAGGTTGTAATATGACGATTACTCTAAATCCGAATGTATTTAAATTATGGATGTATTAGTGAACTCTGGTATAAGGCTAGTAGTAATCCCAATGGATGTTTATGTTTTTCCGCGACATTTACATCATGATTATGTATGATTTACACCCGTATGTCCCTGTTTAGGGCGGGTTGTTTCCATATCTTGAACAGGTATAGGTATTTGATGTATGTGAGTGATACTTGAGTCCGTGTAAAGGGCCGGATCGTTACATGAGCTCTAGCCTTAACCAAGGAGTGTTGTAAAGGTATTGTTCTGCCCTTCAAAGGAACAGATTTAGTGAATCCTTTGGTGGTTTGCCAAAGGTGAGGACGTAAGCTGGGTATAAGCCGAACCTTGTAAAAATCTCCATTTCTCTCTTTCTTTCCCTTACTCTTTATTTTCAGTACATATTTAAATTGCGTGGATGGTTTAAATTGAAAATCATATATACTACGTATATTTGGGAATCAAGTAAACTTAAAGTTTAATTTTGATTTGGGTTGCGGAAACCAAAAAGGAGTACGTTGGTTAAACCATATCTTGCGAAAACCATAGAGGAGTACGTTACTTGGTTAAACATCCCAACGATAAATTAACTGAGAGTTTATTTGAATTTTGAATATTGGGAAGAGTGTGAATATTGTGTTGGATTTTATATTACATATCATATTAAGCAAATCAATTAATACAAGGCTTCACATCAGCAAACACAAATTATCATTCACTACAGGGCTTAATTCAAATTTATATCCAGGGCTAACAACAAAAGCTATGTTATGATTGAATGTTTTAAAATTTGATATTGAGTAGTTTGTGTTTATATTTCAAAGAGTGTTGAATCTTGCAAATTTCCCTCAATCTAAATTGTGCTGCAGGTAACTTGTGTTTGGCAAATCATTTGGTTGTTTGTTTTCAAATTGTGAATGATTGGCTTGGTTACTTGAATGATTGGTTTGGTTGCTTGGTTGTTTACATAGTTATGTTGATTGATTGAATTAAAAGAACTAAGTTCTTGAGTGAATAAAGAATTAAACAAACAAGTCAAGAATTAGCTCAAAAAAATAAAAGAAGGTTAAGAATTCTTAAAAGGAATTAACAGAAATTTTTATAATTCAATTCACCCCCCCTCTTGGGACTACACCTTAGTTTTCAATTGGTATCAGAGCGGGGTTATAGCAAATCTTAATTACTAGCTATAAAAAGATCCTAATGGCTCACTTAGGCGTAGCTTCCTTTGGAGAAGGACAATCTTCAACTAGGCCACAATTTTTTGTGGACACAACTATAAATTTTGAAAAAAGAGAATACAAATATACCTTCAAACCATGGATTGGAAAGCTTGGGAGGTTGTCACGAATGGTGATCTAATTCCTACCACATTAGTAGATGGAAAACAAATACCTAAGGAAAAGAAAGACATGACTGAAAGAGATTATAAAATGTTGTAAATACACTCTAGTGTTATGAATGTTCTATATTGTGCTTTAGATGCCAATGAATTTAATAGAGTAATGGCTTGCAAATCAGCTAAGAAAATATGGGACAAGCTTGAAATCACTTACGAAGGCACTATAGATGTTAGGAATAATAGGATCAATATGCTTACAAGTGAATATGAAGTTTTTAGGATGAATCCATAACTAATATGTTCATTAGGTTCACTCAAATAATAAATTCCCTAAATGCACTAGGAAAAACCTACACTACTTATGAAATGATTAGGAAAATTCTTAGAGGGCTGCCACCAAAATGGGAACCAAAAGTCATTGCCATAACTGAAGGAAGAAATCTGAAAACCACTTCCTTAGATGAGTTAATAAGTTCTCTACTTACATATGAAATGGCAATAAATGAAAGGAATGGTAAAACCAAAGCCCAAGATTCAATAGCCTTTAAAGCCTTAAAAGAAAACTCAAGTAGTGAAATGGATGAAGATGAAGAAGCCTTCATATCTAAAAATCTAGCAAGGATACTAAGAAGGAGAAACAAATTTAAAAGAAGAAACCAAGATACCAAATCAGAAGAAAAAGATATTAGCAAGAAATCAAAGGATAAAACTCCTAAATGCTATAATTGCAACAAAGCTAGACATTTAAAACCAGAATGTCCTCTACTTAAGAAAAAGTCTAAGAACAAAAAGAAAAAGGCCATGAAAGCCACTACTTGGGACATGATGAGCACAACTCGTTCAGAAAATGAATTAAGTGACCAAGAGGTTGCTTATACGTGCTTTATGGCTTGGGACGATGAGGAAAGCTCCTCATCTAAATCTTCAAATAATTCTTGTAGTGATGAATCCAATGATGAGTGTATGTCATCTTATGAAAAACTTCAAAATGACTTATTCAAAGTACATAAGATGTTGATCAAAGTAACCAAACAAAACTCATCATTGAAAAACAAAAATGAAGGAATGATGAAAGAGTTATAATCACTTAGAAATGCTGAAAGAGAAAAGAATTCAAGAATCAAGAAAATAGAAAGTAAGAATGAAGCTATGACAAAGGAGTTAGAATCCAAAAATCTTGCTGAAAAGAAAAAAGACTTGAAAATCAAAGAATTAGAATGCAAGAATAAAAAAATGATAGAAGACCTTAGATCCCTATCCTCTACGGTATATGAGAAAGATATATATATATTTCTGAATTAGAGGATAAAATCAAAAATTATCTCTAGAATTAGAGAAATCACAAAAGAAGGTTGATGACAAGAAAGATAAAGAGATAAATGAGCTCAAGAATCAAATTGAAGATAAAGGAATGATCATTTATAACCTTACAAAAGGAAAAACAAACTTGGACAAAATGGTAGGCTCCCAAAGAATGTCTCTAAACAAAGAAGGGATTAGATTTAATGGAATTGAAAATATAAAAAAAAGGAATCTTTACATATGTTATTTCTCAAAAGCCTCCAAAGATAATGCAAGCACATCCTTTAATGCTTACACTAACACCATATGCTATCAATGTAAGAAAAAGGGGCATATAAAGTTTGAATGTCCATTTAAGAGAAAATGTGTGAAAACTAAACAAATATGGAGAGTAAAAGAAACATCCTTTATGAAACCTACCAGACCCAAGAAAGTATGGGTAGCAAGATGATAGAATAGTTCATAAATGAAAAACTCCATTGATTAAGTCATTCCCTTTAAAAATTGAGAAAGTAACTTAATTCATGATCAACAAACAAACTAGTTAAAATAGAAAAACTTAAAGATGAGTTTAAGATAAGTTTGAGAATGAATGCCTATATGAGATGCTATATGCTTACATGCCTATATGATATGCTACATGATATGCTTGACTTATATTGAAAATTTATGGCTCACTATATTGAAAATTTGAGCATGAGATTATTGAGTATAAGCATGAATTTTGATATGAGATTAATTCTTGGTCATGCATGCTATTGATGAATTACATTGATAGACTTACTGCTTTTTATATTGATATCCATGAGCTATGAGAGATAATGGTTATATTGGTATCCATGAGCTGTGTATAATGTGATAATGACTTTGGTATGTATAAAGTCTTTGGTATCCATGAATATTTTTGGTACCACATTTTTAAAATTTTAATTGGTATCACAATTTTTAAATTAAAAAAAAAAAAAAAAAAAAAGCTCATTTGGTATCACAATCTAAAAGATCAATTGTTTTTTTTAAGCATGACAAGTATGATTATATCTATGAGCATGGAGTGACATTGATGATATTAGCATTATATTGATATTTGATACATTATGTGAATCAATGTTTTGAAATATAGGATAATGAAAGCAAAATTGACAACAAAACTGAATGTATTGAATTCAGGGGGAGCGTTATGTTATATTGCTTATATTATGATTGTTTCCCTTTAATCAATTCAGAGAATTTTCAATTGGTATCATGAATTAAATTTTCAATTGGTATCAATTCTCAATTGGTATCGTGAATTTTAAATAGATATCATGAATTCAATTTTAAATCGGTATCATAAAATCAACAATTGAAATCTTGAATATTGTCTAAAGGAAAAAGCTGCTAGTAATGAAATTACAACTCATATACTTGAATGTTATAACACACTACACATGCTACATTGAAAAATAATAAATTGAGTGTGTTCATATGTTTGATACGCATGTTTGATGATATGCTCAAAATGTGATTTTACATGAACTTAATTATTTTTTTTCTATTTTGATTGATGTTAAAAGGGGGAGAAGTGTTTAAGAAAAAATTAACCATGATAGCATGATATAGCAAAAATTGAGCATGAACATAATATATATCAAAAGGAGGAGAAGTATTTGTTATTGACTGATAAACTCCAATTTATGAAGTGATGAGTATAATTTTAAAAGAGTTTTTGAAATTAATTTTGATATTGCAAATATTGATGAGAATATGCTTATTGAAAGGGGGAGTCTTTTTAAGGCTCACTCCAATTTTTGCTTCTTGTTTGTCATCATCAAAAAAGGGGAGATTGTTGCCCTTACAAGGTTTAACATCTTATTTTGATGCTAACAAATAAGTAGAACTTAACATATTTGGTCAAGTGATGTTATTTCAGGATTCAATAATGAATGCAAGTTCAAGTGTTCAGAAGAATTCATGAAAGTTTGTACTTCAAAGAAGAATGATTATATCAAGCTTGAAATATGGATTTAAAGATAAGATCATGAAAGCATGAGGATTAAAGAGAACCTGATGAAAGCTCACATATATTTCAGGATCATTGAGGCTCAGCAAAGAAGACAAAGAGAACTCAAAGCAGCGAAAAGTCAAATGGGTCTTTAGGACAAGTCTTTGTAAGTACTTCAAGTTAATTCAAATATGAATTTTTCATTTTGAAGCTCATTAGGCAAAGACACTTAGAAATCTGAAGTTTTTAGAACCTTGGAACATGTTTTTCAAAAGTTAAATGAAGTTAAAATTTCAAGGTTAATTAAACAAAAGAGAGAGAAATAAAAAAATGACTTACAGCCAACTGACAAACGACTGTCTGTTTATGGACAGACGATTGGCAAATTTAGATGATTTTAACTGAAGTCAGAAGCCCGACAAACGACTGTCAAGTAATTGATAGACACCTGCTAGAAACAAATGAGTCATCTGTGTGTGTTCCGCCAGACGACTGCCACCCAACTGAGTTGTTTTAAAATTGAATTATTCTAGTGATAGACGACCTGCCAATATAAGGACAGCCGACTGCCACCTTTCTGTCTGGAAAAATATGAACGTTATACATGGACAGACGACTGCCAGTGACTTCACAGTCGTCTGGCTCGCGGAAATTTTCAAAATTCTCAACGGGTATATTTTTGAAATTTAAATTAATTGAAACCCACATTAATTTACAACTTGGACCCTACTCCAAGTAAACTTTGGGAACAAGCAAGAAGTCTTTCTTCATCTATAAATACCCTCAAGGTTCATCAATTTAGACACCAAGAAATCAATGCAGCTCTCATACTCTCTTAAAGCATTCTGAAATTTTGAAAGTGCTCTATTGCTCACATCTTGCACGAAGTTGCTAAAAGTCTTGTTGATTCTCACTGAGATTGTGCTTTAATTACTACTTCTTTCATCTATTAAAAGAATCATACGGTGATACAACTCTAGAGCTTCAATCTGAATTCCATATTCTGAATTTTATTGAAGTATATTATTGTGCTATAACAGTTGTACTAATCAGCTCTTTGTAGGAGCAAATTCTTGTACACATCTTTTGTTTGTGTTTCTTGTAGATTGACGATTCCAAGAATTGTTTAGATCGTTGGCTAAGCAAAGGAATATTGCTTAGAGAGGCGAGCTCTAACCTAAGTAAGGAGTGACCGAACGAGGGGACATCGTTTGGAGAAGGCGGGCTCTAGCCTTAATCAAGGAGTGTTATAAAGGTATTGTTCCGCCCGTCAAAGGAACAGGTTTAGTGAATCATTTAGTGGTTTTCCAAAGACGATGACATAGGCTAGGTATAAGCCGAACCTCGTAAAAATCTCCGTCTCACTCTTTCTTTCCCATACTTTTCATTTTCAGTACATATTTAAATTGCGTGGATGGTTTAAATTGAAAATCATATATACTACGTATATTTGGGAATCAAGTAAACTTAAAGTTTAATTTTGATTTGGGTTACAGAAACCGAAAGGGAGTACGTTGGTTAAACCATATCTTGCGGAAATCATACGGGAGTACGTTATTTGATTAAACATCCCAAAGATAAATTAACTGAGAGTTTATTTGAATTTTGAATAGGGAAGAGTGTGAATATTGTGTTGGATTTTATATTACATATCATATTAAGCAAATCAATTAATATAAGGCTTCACATCAGCAAACACAAATTATCATTCACTACAGGACTTAATTCAAATTTATATCCAGGGCTGACAACAAAAGCTATGTTATGATTGAATGTTTTAAAATTTGATATTGAGTAGTTTGTGTTTATATTTCAAAGAGTGTTGAATCTTGCAAATTTCCATCAATCTAAATTGTGCTGCAGGTAACTTGTGCTTGGCAAATCATTTGGTTGTTTGTTTTCAAATTGTGAATGATTGGTTTGGTTGCTTGGTTGTTTACATAGTTGTGTTGATTAATTGAATTAAAAGAACTAAGTTCTTGAGTGATTAAAGAATTAAACAAACAAGTCAAAAATTAGCTCAAAGAAATAAAAGAAGGTTAAGGAATCTCAAAAGGAATTAAAAAAATTTTTTATAATCCAATTCACCCCCCCTCCCCCTCTCTTGAGACTACACCTTACTTTTCACATTTGAATTCCGAGGAAATCTTACAGCATAGTTAAAATTTCGAAAATTTTCGCTAAAATTTCAACATTTTGATAAATTTCAGATGATTCTTTTAGATGTTGATGGAAATTATAACAACAACAACAAAAAACCAAGCCCTAAGTCCCACTAGGTGGTATTGGCTACATGAATCCTTTTTCACCAATTTATGCGGTCATAGTCCATTTCTTTTGACAAAGTCAAGGCTATTAAATCTTTAATATCTCATTCCAAGTTATATAAGGTCTACCCCTACCCATTCTACTACCCCTCACAGTAACTAACTCACTCTTCCTCGGTGGTGCACTATATGACCTACGTTACAAGTGTCCAAACCATCTAAGTTGTCCCTCCTTTATCTTATCTTTTATAGGAGCTACACCTAACTTACCGCGAATATGTTCATTTCTTAATTTATCTTTGAGTGTTATACCACTCATCCATCTAAGCATTCTCATCTTGGCAGCTTTTACTTTTTGGATATTTTGTTTCTTCATAGCCCAACATTCTTATCCATATAACATAACTGGTCTATAGTCGTCCTATAAAACTTCTCTTTTAATTTTGAGGGTATTCTCCGATCACACAACACACTAGAAGCACTTCTCCATTTTACCCAACCATCTCTAACTCTATGTGTTACATCCTCTTCAATTTCTCCTTCAGCTTGCATGATACATTCAAGGTATCGAAATCTAAAAGTGCTATTTATTTTTTCATCGTCAAATTTAACTTTGTCTCCAATGTTCTTCCTACTATTATTGAAATTAAATTTCATATATTCCGTCTTATTTCTACTTATCTTAAATGCTCTAGATTCCAAAGCTTCTCTCCATAATTCTAACTTAGCCTCTACTCAGCCCCTAGTTTCATTAACCAGTACAATATCATTTGCAAATAACATACACCATGAAACTTCATTTTGGATACTTTTAGTCAGTTGATCCATCACTAAAGCAAAAAGATAAAGAGTTCAAGGCAGATCCTTGATGTACACCTATTGTGATTGAAAACTCTCTAGTCTCTCCATCTATAGTCCTCACACTAGTCAATATTTCATCATACATATCATTAATGATATCAGTACACCTACTACATACACCCTTTTTTTTTTCTAAAACTCACCATAGAACTTTCCTAGGTACCCAATCATATGCTTTCTCTAAGTCAATAAATACCATATGCAAGTCCCTCTTCTTTTCACTAAACGTTTCCATCAATCTTCTTAAAAGATATATAGCTTTTGTAGTAGATCTCCCAAGCATAAAACCAAATTTATTTTCTAAGACCTTCATTTCTAGTCTTAACCTTTGTTCAACTATCTTTTCCCACAACTTCATCATATGACTTACAAGTTTAATTCCACGATAGTTATTACAATTTTGAATATCTTCTTTATTTATGTATATAGGTATTAAAGTGTTTTTCCTCCATTCATCTGGAATTTTCTCAGTTTTCATAATTTTTTTAAATAAATTAGTTGACCATATAATTCCGTTTTCACCTAAACATTTCCAAACTTCAATTGGGATGTTATCCGGTCCTATAGCTTTTTCATTTTTCATCTTGTGCAAACTTAACTACGTTAACTCTAATTTTGCAAATAAACCTCATATTTTCAATCTTTTCCTCATTTGTCAATTCTAAGTTTAAGCCTTCTATTTGGTTTTCATCAAACAGCTTACTAAAATAACTTTGCCATCTTTCTTTTATGTCTTCTTCCTTAACCAAGACAATATCATACTCACTTTTTATATATTCTACATTACCTAAGTCCTTACTCTTTCTTTCTCTAGTTTTAACAAGTTTAAATATATCTCTTTCCCCTTCTTTTGTATTTAATCTATCATACAAGTTATTAAATAATCTATGTTTAGCTTCACTTACGGTCTATTTGCATATTTTCTCATCTTTTTATACTTTTCAAAGTTGTCCATGTTTCTATAGTTTTGCCGCATTTTATACCAAATTATTTTTGTCTTTATGGCTTTTTAGACATCTTTATCCCACCACCAACTTTCTTTGCTATTTGAGACTCTTCCCCTTGATTCACCTAAAATCTTTTTTGCTATCTTTTTAATATAGTTAGCTATCTTACTCCAAAGAGTATTTGTATATATCCCATCCACTATAGTCCAATCACCATCTTTGATCATTTTATCTTTAAATTTTATCATATTTTCTCCATTATTTAGGTTCCACCACCTAATTCTCTTACACTGGTTTATTTTATATTTTCTCTTCCATTTTTTAATACATATATCTAACACTAAGATTCTATGTTGTTTGGTTAAGCTTTCACCCGGGATAACTTTACAATCTTTGCATAATAAATTATCTATCCTCCTAGTTAAGAAAAAATATATTTGACTTTTATTTTGTCCACTTTTAAAGGTTAGTAAGTGTTCTTTCTTCTTAAAGCAAGTATTCATTGTAATAAAATCATATGACATAGCGAAGTCTAAGATCATCTCCCCAAACTCATACATGTCTCCATATACATATCCTCCATGTATCCTCTCATAACACATAATTTTGATGGAAATTATGCAAGATGGAAATTGACTGCCATTTCAACTTAGAGCACAATTGTTAGAATCTTATGATTCCATACAATTTGTATCAATTCCACACCAAATTGATTCAAATCTTGCTACCGAATCGTTGCCGAATCTATTGATTCGCCTTGTGAATTTAACTAATCGGTCTGAATCTATCGTTTCACACGATTCTTTCATTTTTATACTATTACACTCCATCCCTTGTCTACGCCAGTTTTGTGCTAGGAAAGAGGAGAAAATAAAACTTTAGGTCTAATGTTGCCCTCACAAAACCATTTCTTCACTCTTAGAGAGGTGTGATGTTCTCCACTTAGAAGGAGTAGACTCATTGGCTATGGTGGTACAGGCGATACTCATGTTTCATTGTGTTTTGAAGATTCAAAAGTTGGTTTTTCAAGTAGTTTGTTCAATTATTATTTTTTAGGTTGATTGTATTTTTCTTTTTAATTCGAGAAAGAATATGCATGAAATCTATTTTTTTTATTGTTAATAAAACCTGGAAGTTCAGTTTTGTATTATTTTTTCTTGATTCCTTCCCTCAAATAGCACAAAAGTTCATTTTTTTAAAAAACATTCTTGACTTATTCCGATGTTTTCATTGGTTTAGGGAAAGCATACACATGAAATATGATTTTTTTTATTGTCAAAATGTAAATATATTTTACTATTTTGCTTCTTGTTTGTATATCAATATATGCATGTCAGTTTAATTGATTTTGGAAATTTTCATTGAATCTTATGATTCAAGTCGATTCTCGATTCTTGATTCCCAAAATTGGAATTTCGATTCACGATCTAAATCTTGATTTGACAACCATGATTTCAAGGGTGACGTGAATCAGAAATTTCAATCAAAATTTCAACAATTTCGTGGTCTAATTTAGACCATGGTGATGATGAAGAAAAAATTTGATGGAAACCATTGATGTAACATGACATTAGGAGGGCTAAGACACTATCGAAATTTCAACAATTTCGTGGTCTAATTTAGACCATGGTGATGATGAAGAAAAAATTTGATGGAAACCATTGATGTAACATGACATCAGGAGGGCTAAGACACTACATCTAGGAGGAGGGCTCTATTCCCACATCTACAAACCAATGAGCTTGTCATGAAAATGAAGAAAGAACACCTCCCTAGCTTTCCACAAGGACCAGTCAAATCATTCCCTAGTAAAGAACTACAACTATCTTGTAATGATACTCTAGTTGTAACCTTAATAAAAGCAAAGCATGGAGTAAAGAGGGTACTTATCCATATCGCAATTTAACAAACATGTTATACTGGAATACCTTCAAAACACATGAGCCCATTCAGCAACAACCTTGCTCCTCAAATTTACAGGGAAAGTAGTACAACATCAAGGAATGATCTCTTCACTAGTATCATGGGAACCTTCCAAAGAAATGACAACGAAATGGTGGATTTCTAAGTAATAGAACCCTCTCAGCATACAATATCATTTAGGTCAGCCCAACCTTAGGGTAGTTACTTCAATATATCATATTGTCATCAAGTTGCCACGAGGCACGGTATTAGAGAGATCAATGGACACAATTGATTGCTAGGCAATGATACCTTGACACCCTAAAGAAGAACAAGATCAAAAGCAAAGCCCTAAAAATTGAAAATCTTGAAATGACAAGAGCTTGAACAGTAAAGAAGAGAAGCTCCCCATGAAAAGAATAAGAGCAAATTGAATAAGAACCAACATCCTTTGTCCAAGATATCAACACTCAAAAAGGAAGAGCTGGTGAATTTCTTTTAAAAGAATGTTAATGTATTCACATGGACCTCATAGGACATGCTCGATATTGATCCAAGTGTCATATGCATTGGTTAGTGACACAAAAGATGCAAACATTCACTCCTAAATGCATCAAGGCAATTGATGAAGTCTGAAAGCCCCTCAAAGTTGACTTCAAAGGGAGATAAGCTACTTGAACTAGCACTCCAATGTTGTCTGCGTGGTGGGGAAAAGCCAATAGAAAATGGCAAGCTTGCATAGATTTCAAAACCTCAACAAAGCTTGCCCAAAAGACAGCTTCCTCTTCCCCAGATTGATTTGGTTGATATTAGCTCTGGGCATGATTTGTTAACTTTCAAGGATGCATCTTTAGGCTAAAACTAAACCATCATGTGCCTTAAGGACAAAGAGAGTATCTTTTTCATCACAAAAAGAACATACTACTACCACGTTATGCCATCTAGATTTAAAATCAGGGACTACAAACTTATAAATTGAATTTTTAAAGAAAAAATCAGAAGGAACATGGAGGCACACACCCTTGACAAGCTTATAAGAGTTGTTGGCACATCTCAAACTTAGATAAAGCATTTGAGGTGCTACTGAAGCACCAAATGAAGCTTCATGACTTCATCTGACCAAATGTGCCTTTAAGGTATCCTTTGGTAAATTCCTAACCTTCATGGTTACAAAAAAAAAAAGAATTGAAGCAAACATGGAGAAAAAAATATCTATGCCACAAAATGTTCCCGAGGAACAAAAGCTATCTAGCGGAGTTGTAGCTTTACACTGACTCATATCTTGAGTAGGGGAGGGATGGCTCCCTTCTTCATTGTACACAAAATAGTTCTAGAGTTTAAGTGAAAATCAATATCGAAGTAACTTAGAGGAACTCAAGATGTTCCTCATATCACTGCCACTAGGCCTCTACTATTTGAATTCGACCCCAAGAGTGCTTTTCATTACACGTTATCCTTTTCAATTATTCTATTAGTTCAATTTTAGTTAGAGACAAAGAATGACAGTACTTACCAATCTACTATATTACTCATCTATTAAAAGGACCAAAGAAATGATATTGCCACATGGAGAAGATGCTTTACGCCCTCATTGTCTTTGCAAGATGGAACTTGCTTCCACGCCCATTTCATTGTCATACTCACACTAAACGATTAGGAGGTCAGGTGCTGTAAATACCAAAAAGAATTGGGCAGGCTACTCAAAAAATCCTTGCATTCTTTCAATCCACCCAGTCAAAATAGAGCAAAAACCAACATCTCCAAAGAACTATTCCTTTCTTACTCCTCCAAAAGCTTGTATTGCACCAAAATAAAAAAGCTTCAACAGCCTGCAATATCACCCAATTTTCCTCAAAAACCAAAAATAGATTAACCCAAAGCTGCTTAGCCACTTGAAAATGAAGAAACAAGTGTCACTAGTTTCATTCACCTCCAAACACATAATACAAATATTGGGACCGATAACCTTGAAAGGCCTTCTGATCTGCAACAAATTGTTGGTATTAGCCTATTAAGAGCCTTAAATATAAAAGCCCTCATTTTCAGAGGAACCTTATCCTTCTAGATAAAATGATTTAGGGAAAAATAAGAAGAGCACAGAATTTTCAAATTGGGAAAGAAAGGATTTTGTGGAGAAGAGCAAGAATTGCTGAACCAAATCCTCAAGTCACTCCTCATTCAAGGTACAAAGGATTCAGTGATTAAATCATCAACCTCTCTCTCTCATTGAGATTTTTTTAAAAAAATGAAAATCGCAAGAGAGAGCGTCCCTCAAAAGAATAGAGAGCATTAATCAATGCATTATGCATGGATGACAGTCTAAAGAGGCGAGGGACCAAACACTCCAATGAAATTTCACCAACCCAAACATCCTCCTAGACAAAACAAGATTCCCATTCGAAACACATAAATAGGTAAGAGGAGGGTAAAAGAAGTGAGCAACCCAAGAAACAAACTTCCAAGGGCTTGTGTGAGAAAAATTTCCACTCCCTTTAGCATCCCAACCATTCTGATGCAATCCATATTTGCTTTTAATAACCATGTGCCATAAGGAACCAACCTTCTAGGGGAACCTGCACAACACTTTTCAACAAGTGAGATGTTTTCAGACACCAAAATCCTTAGGCCCAACCCCTTTTAGGTCTTCTAACCTTCTCCCAACTGACAAAATAATCTCTCTTCTCTTCCCTAAATACCCAACCACAAGAAATCTCTTATAATCCTCTCCAAGGCAGCAGCCATCCGCCACCAGAATTCTAAAAAGGGAAAGAAAATAAAACGAGATATAAGAAAGGACAGTAGTGACGAGAGTAATGCGACCCCCAAAAGATAAATGCACTCTCTTCCAACTTTCTAGTTTCCCCACTCTCTCCACCACCAAATCCTAAAAGAGTATAAGATTTGAGATTACCACCAAAAGGAAGATCCAAATAAGTAAGAGGCCACTCTAGAATAATACAATTAGCTAAATTAGTGAAATACTCAATTCCACCCCTTCCGATAACCGGAAACCCCACTTTTAGAAACGCTGATCTTTAATCCCAAAATTTTCTTTAAAATACTAAGGTTAAAACTTTTCCGAATTTGGTAACATTATCCTCAAGAAAGAGAAGGATGCCACTAGCAAAATAAAGATGGGAAACCGCTACCTCTTCCCTACTAACATTACAATTCTAAATCACATGAAGGCTTTGAGCATGTCACAAGATATGATTCAACACATCAACAACTAGAGTGAAAAGAAAAGAGGAAAAGGTATCCCCCTATCTCAATCACAGTAAAGCATTAAACCACTCCCTCAATTGACCAATCACAATCACAGATAGTCATGGAGGATAAGCACCCTTTAATCCATCTCCTCCAAAAACCTTCCTAGCCATCACATCATCCAAGTAATCACAACTCACCATGTCATAGGCTTTTTCAAAATCCAGCTTAAACAAAACATCCCTCCTTCCCCCCCCCCCCCCCCTCTTCACGTCCTCCACTACTTCATTAGCGACCAAAACACTATCTGAATTCTGAAATCTATTTATCCTTGATAAAAGCAGACTATTCCAAGGCAATCGTAATTCCCTAACACCTCTCTAAGCCTCTTAGAGAAAACCTTAGCCAAGATTTTTTAAAGGCTAGTATCCAAGCTGATTGGCCTAACATGCCTAAAATCTTTCACTTCCTTGGACCACTCTTTCTTAGGAACAAGAGCAATAAAGGAAGAATTAACGCTCTTCCCCACCACCTCATTCTATGAAACTTGTGAAAGAACTCCATAATCTCCTCCCAAATCGCCTCCGAACTATCATGAAGGAAGCCACAATAAAACCAAAGGGCCTAAAGCCTTATTTCTTTCCATCTCAAACACTGCCCCCCTCGCCTACTCTAAGTCAAAAGGTTTCTCCAACCACAAAGCAAGGTTCGCCCCAACAATGCTCCAATCAAAGCCCTCTATAATCAATCTATGTTCATAGATCTCAATATACAAACTCTAGTATATGTCCATAATCTCCTCTCCAATATTTTTGGAGTCACACACCATATCTCCTGAATTTTTTATCTCCAATTCTTTGATAAACTTTTCCCTCTCTCTTATTAGCCACCCTATAAAACAACTTGGAATTACAATCCCCCTCCTTCATCCACTTAATCCAAGACTTCTGTCTCCAACTAATACCTTCTCAAAAAAGGATCAACTCCAAGTCATTATTGAGGTGACCCCTTCTAACCACATCCTCACCAATGGCAAAACAACACTCCTCCCATCTATCCAAGCATTCAATTCCATCAAGAATCGCATTTTTTTTTTCTCTTATATATCATAAAAAACATCTCTATTCCATGTTTTGCATGCAACAATAAACAGTTATCATTCTTGAATCAGATTGTAGACGATCTTTCCCTCTCTCTCATTAAGTTCTCTCTCTTCTCTTCTCTTCTCTCCTCCTCCTTTCTTCTTCCTCCTTCCCTTTCCCTTATGCTCTCTCCCTGTTCTGCTTATAATCTGTTCACTGCTGTCCCTATCCTCTGTTCTGTCCTGCTTAGCAGCTTCTTTCTTCCCCATTCTTCTCTTCTTCTGTCTATTTCCCTCCTACAATTCTCTCAAATTCTCTCCGACAGTTATCTCAATTCTTTCTTTGATTCCTGAATTCCATTAGCTGTCCCACATCACAAAAATAACCAAAAAAGTCTGGCTTAAAGATCCAAAGATTTCTCATCCTTAAATCTAGACAAACAACTAAACTAGGAGTGGGTGGCGATTGATTTAGGGTATTTGTGTAGTCTGGGTGGAACCTCTCCATGACGAAATAAGAAGTGTCCCAACAAGAAACCCAATAATGACACTCCAGGGTCCAACTACTCAACCATCATTGACAACATGTCTATTTAAAGGAAAGGGGACTCCTAAGTAAATCCCAACTCACTAGACTCAAGTTTCAAACAATCTCATAACCCTTTTCTTACTTGTGCATAAAAGGGTTTTCTTGGAGCTCAGACTCGAGCCATGTTGCTTCTCTTGTTTGCAGGATATATGAGTCGGGGTAGAGTTAAACTCAAATCAAAAGTAGCATGAACAACATTATAAACATACAAAAAGTGAAATGCATATACACCTTAGGCTGTAACAAGTCTGTGTAAGCAATAGTAACCTCCTCGTCTTTCTTAATTGCCTTAATGCTCCGAACAACAATTCTCGGGCCATATCCATCTAACCATGCAGTAGAGATAATTTAAAAAAAAAACGCAATATTAAATCAGAAAGACAAGACGAACTTAAAAAATCCGCAAATTTAAAATTGAAAGAAACAAATCCCCAAATAAAGGAAACAAATATCACCTTTTCTTAATTCGCCACAGCTGCAAACAGCATTTTCAATGTCCTGGCCGCTGGAGATAATCTGCAACCGGGGCTCTCCGGATAACTGCTGAGGCTCTGCCACCGGCGAAGAAAACAAGAACCGGTAACAAGCATTGGGGGAACAGCTGTGATTGATCCAAGAGAAGGCAACGTCGTAGACAGCAATGCCGAGGGGGCGACCTCCATTAACCTGCACCTCCACGGCGTTTGTTACCACGATGCACAGTACCGCCTCCTCCAGTACGGGCTCCCCCGAGAATTCCACGCCGTCTCGCATGCTTCTCGCGAGCGCCATAGCCTTCCCGCCCTCCCGAATTCTCGCGACAATCTCGTCACCGTCGAAATCTGAGTTCTCGGGACAAATAAATTTATTGCGGTTGGTGAGGAGACCGCCGATCCTGTCGCCGGCGAGAAGGAGGCCAAGGCTCTGGAAGAGGTAGAGGAGACGGAGGGCAGCGCGGAGGTCAGAAGTGTCGGAGGCATAGCAGCGAGGTAGGCGGTGGGGATGGAGAAGGAGAAGGTGGCGCTCGGCAGTGGGAACGTGGAGGGGGGCCGCGGCGGCGGAGCAACCGTGAGAGCAGTATAGAAAGGAAGGGGAGGGAGCATCACGATGGACATTAGGGGAAAAGGTTGGGCAAAGAGGGGAGAAGCAAGAAGAGCAGTGAGAGAGAAGGAAGGAATCGTAGAGAGAGTGAGCGAGGGGCGAGAGGAGAGGAGTGATGTCCTGGCTTATGCCTACGTCTTCCCGAGCTCTCATCTCCATTTGCAGCCACTGCAGCAGACTTTGCTTTTGGAATTTAGCTGTTCGGGCGTCCTATTGTCATGAAATGAAGGCCTTCTCTTTTCGTCTCCTAGGCAACGTCTTAAATTTCGTTGGAAGCTCCAAATTTTTCGAGTTTTTTTTCCGTTTTATTATTAAAAAAAATAAAATATTAAATAATACTCTTATTGAAAAAAAATTTCTCAAAATGATGCTTACGTAATCTCACAGTTTGGTGCTACAAGATTTAAAGGCCCAACGAATAAGAAGCTAACGCGTAGCACAGTGGTAGAGTAAATCTCGCAACATCATGCTGCGAGATTTAAGCGTTTTTATTTTCCTTTTTTTTCCTTTTCTCAAATAAAATCCTTCCACGTAATATGTTAATATTATATATATATATATATATATATATATATATAGAGAGAGAGAGAGAAAGAAGAAAAAAAATGTCAAAAAATTATGAAACACTAAAACTAGATTCAAAAATAAAAATAAAAAAATAAAATTAGTATTTTAAATCATATTTATAAAATTAATACAAGTTAAAATTTTAATCGAATAAATGCTCATTTTTATCCTTGAATAAAAAAAATAATCGTTAATATAACCCAAAAGATAAAAAATAAAATTTTTAATAGAATATAAATTATTTAATTTCAAAACTTGCTTTTTAATTAATGACATAGGAACAATCTTATTGTACATGCACATTGACAAATAATAAATATAATTTTTAAATGACTTTTTTTTCAAATAATATATATATAGATAATCTTATTGTATTAAATTTAATTCCAACTTAATAATAAAAGGATTTATTAATAAAAGAGATATTTTTAAGATTAAACATTTAAGATTTAGCATATATCATATATTAAAATTACTAATTTATATTTAATTATTAATTAATTAGTAATTCGGGCTGAAACCGTTTAACCAAATTAAAGACTCCCCATACATTTAAAAAAAATCTAAATGTTGTATTACTATTTTTTTTAGATCAAAAAATTAAACTCATTTCATTTACTCTAATGGAACAACCTACTTATAGATTACCATCTAAACAAAACTATTAATTTTATAATCAAAGGTTCATTTTATAGATTTAAAAAATATTGTTAGATTTTTAAAAATGATTATCTATATATATATATATATATATATATTATTTGAGAAAAAAAAAAGTCATTTAAAAATTTTATTTACTATTTATCAATGTGCATGTACAATAAGATTGTTCCTATATCACTAATTAAAAAGAAAGTTTTGAAATTAAATAATTTATATTCTATTAAAAATTTTAGTTTTTATCTTTTGGGTTATATTAAGGATTATTTTTTTATTCAAGGATAAAAATGAGCATTTATTCGATTAAAATTTTACTTGTATTAATTTTATAAATATTATTTAAAATATTGATTTTATTTTTTTCTTT
The DNA here is from genome assembly GCF_029873635.1 of Malania oleifera. NCBI lineage: Eukaryota > Viridiplantae > Streptophyta > Magnoliopsida > Santalales > Ximeniaceae > Malania > Malania oleifera. The sequence continues at coordinate 15,259,754 of NC_080424.1, forward strand.
TTATTTTTGAATCTAGTTTTAGTGTTTCATAATTTTTTGACATTTTTTTTCTTCTTTCTATATATATATATATATATATATATATATATATATAATATGTTAATGTTACTTTTTTGGAAGGATTTTATTTGAGAAAAAGAAAAAGAAAGGAAAATAAGGACGTTTAAATCTTGCTGCGAGATTTACTTTGCCACCATGCCACGCGTTAGCTTGTCACTCGCTAGGCTTTTAAATCTCGCAACACCAAGTTGCGAGATTACGTGAGCATCAATTTGGGAAATTTTTTCTCAATAGGAGTATTATTTAATATTTTATTTCTTTTTAATAATAAAACGGGAAAAAATTCCAAAATGTTCAACAAAAAATTTAATTTCATTTTGATTTGAAAAAATAATAAAAATAAGTTGTAAAGCATAAAATTCTTTGAGAAATTTTAAAAATGATTAAAAATGTAAATTGTAGGACTAATATATTACAATTAAATACATTCATTGTCGTGTATGAGATGGAAAAATTAAATATAATTATAGTATATTCAAGTAATACAAATGAAATTCATAAATCATTTAAATATTAGTGATAATTTACACATGAATAATTAAATAAAATGTTATTGTAAGTTTTTTTTCATGTAATTTCAAAAGTAATTGTAATAATTTATTGTTTCGATAAAAATAAGTTTGCAATAATTTCTTATTTCAATAAAAATAAATAAAAATAAATTAAAAGAGAAATTTCACTTCACTCCCAAATCTTATTCGAATTCTGAGAAAATTTTATTATATGGTTAAAATTTTAACGAGTTTTGCTAAAGTTTTGAGATTTCGATAAATTTCGAATGACTTGTTGAAATTTCGGCAAAAATGATACTAGATGGAAATTGATTGTCATTTCAATTTCAAGGGTGATAGAAATCGAAAATTTTGACAAGTATTTTGTTGACTTTTTGAGTCCGATCCCTGTTTTGATATTGACAAAACACAAGTATCTTATGTGTGTTTAAGTATGTGAACAAGTCTAAATTTCAGCACACATAAGATCAAGGGACTTAGAAGTCAGAAGAAAACCCACGATCATATGTATCTGATACATTCCATGAAGACACACAAGTAAGAAGATTGAAGACATTTAATTTCTATTGTAAATGCATCTTTGGTTTTGGTATGTAATAATTGCATGTCATGCATAATATGGATTGGCAAGCTCAGAATGACCATAGTCTGACCATAGGAATCCAAACCTGACCCTAGGGGACTCAACCTAAACTCAAAACCTTTTTCTTAAAAGTTAAAACTCATACAAAGGTTTTTAAAATAACTTAAGGTCAAAATAGGCTTTGCAAAGACTTCGGTAAACCAATATTGGATTTTTGGGCTTAAGTTAAAAGTCTGGTCGACTGAACCCTTCCAGCATTAATTAGCTTAGTCGACCGAACCCACCGTAGACTAGAAAGTCAAAAGTTTGACTAAGCTCTGTCGACCGACCGATTTGCGTTATAAACGCTTCGGTCGATCGAAAAGGTCAGAAGTCAACATGTTGATTTCGCTCAGTTGACCATACTGAATTGAACACACCGTTCTCAGTTGACCAAACCAGTAACCTCTGACACCCCAACTACTTGATCAACCAAACCTTGTAGTTCAAATTGGCCTTAATTGACCGAATCAATATATATAATTTAACCAGCCTTTGCCTTGGTCGACTGAACCCACGAAGTGTCACGCCTCGAACCCGCAGATGAGTCCTAGGTGTGAATATAATAACCTAACCTGTCTTTGTATCAATTTAACCATATATGATACAATACAAAAAGAGGTCTGACCCCGTGGGGTACACGAATGCCCTATACACATACACATATACATCCATACTCATCAGTTACGCAGCGGAAAATGTTTCATTTGTCTATATAACATACCATACCAGAGTTTGTACAAAGTTAGGATATACAAACCCATACAATACTAAGGTATACAATCCCATAATTACTGTACATACTACGGGTGTCTACAAAAACCATCACGACAACTTGGATACAAAATCTTGTACCTAAATAGGTACTAACAGCAGCTAATGACACCCCTGCTTTCGATTGCTATGATGCTAAACACGGCTACCTGATGGACCTGAAAACATTGTACGTACATTCGAGGTGAGACACCTCTCAATAAGGAAGAAAGCAAGTTATATCAGTGTGTGGCATATCAGTGTTATTTTACGCAAAACATAACACTATACAATACGATACAGTTCGAAGACATTTCCATATAGTTCCATACAGTTCTAGTATTTTCACAAATACATTCTAGTACATACGATACCAAAACATACGGTCAGTGTCATCACACTAATACGCAACTATGCTATGAAACCCGAAATTTCAAGCAATAACATTGCCAATACGATGTAGCTAACAACAGTATGCAACTACTCCATGAACCCAAAGTTCTACAGCGATTACATTGCCAACAAGCAACTACTCCATGAAACCCAAACTTCACAGTGATTACATTGCCAATACCGTGTAGCTTACACCCCTCGGTGACCAGCCGGGATATGTAGTGATATTTCACACCCTCAGATATAGATCCGGACACTCTCGCCCACGGTTTTCACACCGGTACATGGCGCAGCGTACGGTAATTAGCCGCCACATAGCTGTTTTGGCGTACGGTAATTAGCCGCCACTAGCCGATTTCTCAAAACTTAGAATCATTTTAGAGCTCATACTCCTATACATATCAGCGTACAGTAATAAGCCGCCACATAGCTATTTTACAATATACCTAGAACAATTACATACAACCGTACATACCACACTTATTTGGTTTACGGAAAATTATATCGTTTTCCATTTCAAGTATACAATTTATATATGGATAACAGTCATCTCAATAATACAGTTTAAACAAAACGAATGGTTTTCCAAACAAAGCAGAGATGATACACGAAATCCCCAATTTTCCCAAAAATCGTAACTCGAAAATCCCGTATTTTTATCCGATAGATTTTCCCAAATAAGTTACCAAAACATACATACGATCATAGCCTACAAGCTTACCGATCCTGATTTCAAAAATAAACTGATATAAACCGAATCCCCTTACCTTAACCCGAATTCCAACTACGAACTCTGTGGTCCCCAAAACTACAAACCGAGACTCCAAAACCTACAAACCACTGTACAATACATGCTTACAATTCATACTACTACACATATTCTAAATCAGAAACGAAAACCGAGCCTTACCTCTATTTTAGCCCGAAACCCGAAAATGCTCAAAATGAGATTCTGATCCGCTAAAAATGTAGAGAATCCTTCCCTGATCCTCGCAGTAATGTTGGATTTACGAATCAGGCGGCGAACGGCGAAGAAATCAAGAGAGAGAGAGGGTTATTCAAGTTTTAGAGAGAGAGGGAGAGGATATTTTGAGATTACTTAACTTAAAAGTAATGGAAACTGATATTTATAGCCATTGACTCGGCCGCCCTCATTGACGAATTGGTGTCCTCGTCAACAAGTCTGCCATTACCTTCGTCGACGAAGCGGTGGCCTCGTCGATGAGCTTGAGATCCCGATTTCCTGAAATCTCTCGGCTTCTCCTTGTCGACAAGCCTCTGAATTTCGTCGACGAGAACAGAAAGGACTTCGTCGACGAAGCTTACCCAAATTACCACTTTAGCCTTCTTTCAAATATTAAATCCACATACCACGGTTCGGGTTCTTACAACCTCCCTTTCTTACAAAAATTTCGTCCTCAAAATTTGCAATCTCTCATTACGAACACTTTCATACTACTACATACATACACACTCTGAGGTGAAATGGTGGCCATTTATACGCAGCCCCTCTACGATACATACATACTCTAAAGAAAATGGCGGCCAGTTATACGCAGCCCCATTACGATACATACATACTCTAAGGAAAACGGCGGTCATTTATACGCAGCCTCATTACGATACATACATACTCTAAAGAAAACGACGACCATTTATACGCAGTCCCGTCATGATACATACATACATACTTTAGAGAAAACGATGGTCATTTATACGCAGCCCCGTCATGATACATACATACATACTCTAGAGAAAACGGCGGTCATTTATACGTAGCCCCGTCATGATACATACATACATACTCCAGAGAAAACGGCGGCCATTTATACGCGGCTCCAATACAATACATACATACATACGTTCCCTCACTTATGGCGAAGGAATACCGTGGTTACATACATACACGGTCTCGGGACCTCACAATACTACAAAACTCTCCCAGAGACTAACCACCCATACTAATACGATAACAGAGTATTACATACATACATACATACATATATACTCATACCACCTTACTATCCAACTACTACTCAGAATAACTGTGAATACTTCCGACGTATTTCTGTTTCCAGTTTCCAAGAAGCTTCCTCAACCGCGTGATTTCGCTACAATACCATTGCTAACGGTATTTCCTTGGTACACAACTTCTGAACCTTCCAGTCCAGAATTTGAACAGGAACTTCCTCATATGCTAAAGTACCCTCAATTTCCAACTCATCATAACTGATAACATGTGATAGATCCAACACGTACCTTCTCAACGTGGATACGTGAAACACATCATGGACCCTTGAGAGTGCTGGGGGTAGTGCAACTCTATAGGCTACCGGACCCACTCGCTCAATAACCTTGAATGGCCTGATATACCTCGGGCTCAACTAGCCCTTCTTCCCGAATCTCATCACTCCCTTCATCAGAGCAATTCTAAGGAATACCTTACCCCCTACTTCGAACTCCAACTCACGGCGGTGAACATCCACGTAACTCTTCTGTCGACTCTGAGCCGATCTAATCCTCTCCCGAATCAAACCTACCTTCTCAGATGCCTGTTGCACGAGTTCAGGAGCTTACCAACCTCATCCCAATACAAAGGAGATCAACACCTCCGACCATATAGAGCCTCGAACGGTACCATCCCAATACTAGCCTGGAAGCTATTGTTATAGGCTCCACTAGTGGCAAAAACTGAATCCAACTACCACCGAAGTCTAATACACAAGCCCGTAACATATCCTCCAAGATCTGTATCATCCTCTCCGACTGTCCATTAGTATGGGGGTGGAATGTTGTACTAAAAGTAAGCTTTGTCCCCAATGTTTCCTATAAGCTCTTCCAAAATCGAGAAGTAAACCTTGAATCCCAATCTGAAAAAATGGACACCGGTACGCCGTGCATTCTTACTATCTCATGCACATACAGGTCCGCTAGCCTACTCAAAGGGTAGCTAACTTTCATCGGTACAAAGTGAGCAAATTACAAAAACCTGTCCACAATTACCCAAATAGCATTCTGCCCGTGAAGTGCTGGTGGCAATTTGGTAACAAAGTTCATAGAAATGTGCTCTCATTTCCACACCTGAATAGGCAAAGGCTGCAATGGCCCTACCAACCTCTGATGTTCAGCTTTCACCTGTTGACACGTCAGACACTACTCCACGAATCGAACAATATCCCTCTTCATACCTCTCCACCAAAAGGACTCGCGCAAATCCCAATACATCTTCGTACTTCCCGGATGTACTGATACAAAGAACGATGCGCTTCCTCCAGAATCGTCCTTTTGATCTCATCGTTGTTTGGAACACACAGCCTAATCCCAAACCTCAACACACCTTTGCTAGAGATGTCAAATTCCACAGCCAAACCCTGTTGCACTTTCTCCATAATATCATTTAACTTCGCATCACTAGCCTGCGCGGTTTTAATACGTTCAAACAAGGTCGACTGGATCACCAAGCTAGCCATGGAAGCATGATGATCACCAAACACCAACTCCACGCCAAGGCTTTCCAAATCTTGTCTGATATGGTGCTAAGCTACAACTACAGATACTGCTACATGTTCTGACTTCCGACTCAATGCATCTGCTACCACATTAGCCTTCCCCGGGTGATAATTGATCGTGCAATCATAGTCCTTGATCAACTCTAGCCACCGCTTCTGCCTCATATTCAGCTCTTTCTTAGTGAAAAGGTACTTCAGGCTTTTATGGTCGGTGAAAATCTCACACTGAACACCGTACAGGTAGTGTCGCCAGATCTTTAGGGCATAAACTACCGCAGCCAATTCCAGATCATGCGTAGGATAATTCTTCTTATACTCCTTAAGTTGTCGAGAAGTATAAGCTACTATCTTACCCTGCTGCATAAGCACACATCCCAAACCCTTTAGGGACGCGTCGCTATAGATCACAAAACCCCCATCCCCGAAGGAATGGTTAATACTGGGGCAGTAATCAGCCGGTGCTTCAACTCGAGAAAGCACTGCTCGCAATCACTAGTCCAGTCAAACTTCACCCCCTTCCTAGTCAATTGTGTCAGAGGTCTAGACAATGTAGAGAAACCCTTTACGAACTGACGATAGTAACTCGCCAGTCCTAGAAAACTTCGAACCTCCTGCACACTCTTTGGCCTCGCCCAGTCGACTACAGCTTCAACCTTGCTAGGATCAACTAAGATACCGCCCTTAGACACCACATGACCTAAGAACGCGACATGATTCAACTAGAACTCACACTTCTTCAGCTTAGCATACAACTTCCTCTCTCGTAAATTCTGTAGCACCAACCTCAGATGATTCTCATACTATTCCGAACTCCTCAAGTATACTAGAATGTCATTGATAAACACCACTACAAATTGATCCAGGTACTCATGAAACACTCTATTCATCAGATCCATGAACACAGTTGATGCATTGGTAAACCCAAATGGCATAACCAAAAACTCATAGTGGTCGTGTTTGGTTCGGAAAGCAGTCTTTGCTACATCCTCAGATCTAACCCTCACCTGATGATACCCTGACCATAGGTCGATCTTTAAAAAGACTTGCGTTCCCTGCAGCTGGTCAAAGAGATCATCTATACGAGGCAACGGATGACGGTTCTTCACCGTCACCTTGTTAATCTCACGGTAATCAATGCACATACGCATCGTCTCATCCTTCTTCATCATAAACAAAACTGGAGCTCCCCAAGGTGAAACACTCTGTCGAATAAAACCCTGATCCAATAATTCCTACAACTGCTCCTTTAACTCTCGAAGTTCTGCTGGAGCCATCTGGTACGGAGCTTTAGAGATCGGTGCCTTATCAGGCAACAACTCTATCGCAAACTCCACCTCCTGATCTGGAGGTAAACCGGGTAAATCATCAGGAAACACATCCAGAAACTCATTGACTACCCGCATATCCTAGAGTCTCAACTCATCCCGTGGCAAATCTTCCACACAAGTTAGGTACCCCTAACATCCGTCCAAGAGTAACCTCCTCGTCTATAACGCAGATAGAACCTGTGGCGTCGAACGCACACACGATCCTACAAACTCGTACTCTTGCTCTCTAGGAGGAATGAACACTACAACCTTCCTACGAAAATCAATCACCGCAAAAACTGGAGAATAGCCAATCCATCCCTAGTATGACATCAAAACCATACATGTCGTATACTACAAGGTTCGCTGGTAGCAGTCTCCCTTGGATTTCCACTGGGCAGTTCCCTAACGTCTTACAACAGATCGTTACACTCCTAATCGGCGTAACCACAGACAACCTCTCATTCATCATATTGGTTTCAGCTCCACACTTCACAAAACTAACAGATATGAACGAATGGTTTGCCCCTGAATCAAATAAAACAACAGCTCTATTCGAAAGCAATAACATGGTACCTGTCACCACGTTCCCAGCGTGTTCCGCGTCTGCTGGAGTCAGTGAATAAACCCTCGTCGGAGCCATGGTTGCCTGGTAATTTCCCCGAGGCATCTGATTACTCCCACGATTTTGGTTCTGTGCAGGCGTATCTCTCCTCGATGCCTGGCAACTCCATGACATGTGACTCGACTAGCCACAATTGTAGCAGTTTCCCTAGAACGGCTGACATTCGTCATCGTGCTTTTTACGGCACTTGGCGCATGGTGCAGGGGACGGATCCCCCTGATAACTCTGCTGCTCGGTGTTCTGTCAATAACCGGAACTGAAACTCTTCTTCTTTTTCCACTGTCCCTTCTGAGGACCACCCTGAGGACCAGAAGATACTGGCCTCTTCCCCTTATCCTACACCTGAAGGTCGGTCTCAACTATGGTGGCTTTATCCACCAGGACAGAGAACTCACGGATCTGCTGTATCCCCACAAGATGGCGGATGTCTTTCCTCAGACCCCTCTCAAACCTCTAAGCCTTCTCGTGCTCATTCACAACGAAGTACGACGCAAATCGAGACAACTCGATAAAGCTGGAAGCATACCTTTACATCGTCAGAGTTCCCTGTGTCAGGCCCGAGAACTCATCGGCCTTCGCATACCAAGTGGAGACTGGAAAGTATCTCTCGAAAAATACCTCCTTGAAGCGGCCCCATGTCATACTAGATGGACTAGCTCTCTACCTCTCGAGCAGACTCACCGCAGTCCACCAATGCCCTGCCTCCCCAGTCAGCTGGAAGGTAGCGTACAAGACCTTCTGCTTCTCAGTGCAGTGGAGGACTTCCAAAATTCTCTCGGTCTTCTCAACCCAGTCCTCTGCCACTATCAGATCAGGACTTCCAAAATTCTCTCGGTCTTCTCAACCCAGTCCTCTGCCACTATCAGATCAGGTCCTCCCATAAATTTCGGAGGGTGCATACGTGTGAACCTTTCAATGGTACATCCCGCATTAGTAGGAGAGCTCTCGTGTCTCCTAACACTTCTCCTAATCTCTCGGATCACCTGTCTCGCCAAACCACGAGACACAGAAGGAGACTCATCGCTTGCCGTCTCCTCAGAGCCACTCTCTAAGTTATTATCCTTGGGCTCCACTATGAAAACAGAATAGGAATCGATTAGAATTCCTCTATCGTACACAGTTAACACAATTATAGACCTAATTATGTCAACTATTACTCTCACAGTTCTAAACCTGCCCCGTCACATCGACATGAATCTATCAATGGTTTGCCCTGCCTTTACTGGAATTGTCATCCCAAGAAAAACATGGAATACCGCCAACAAATCTCGATCTCGCAACAAAACAACCCTCGACCAACACTATTCATTTCCTACATCCTATACTCTGGTATGTACACATCAACACTCCTAACCAAGTCTATAAGACCTAGTAACCTGGTTAGCTCTGATACCAAGCTGTCATGCCCTAAACCCGCAGATGGATCCCAGGTGTGAATATAATAACTTAACCAGTCTTTGTATCAATTCAACCATACATGATACAATACAAAAAGAAGGTCCGACCCTGTGGGGTACACAAATGCCCTATACACATACACATATACATCCATACTCATCAGTTACGCAGCGAAAAATGCTTCATCTGTCTATATAACATATCATACCAGAGTCTGTACAAAGCTAGGATACACGAACCTATACAATACTAAGGTATACAATCCCATAATTACCGTACATACTCCGGGTGTCTACAAAAATCATCACGACAACCTGGATACAAAATCTCGTACCTAAATAGGTACTAACAGTAGCTAATGACACCCCCGGTTCCGATTGCTAGGATGCTAAATACGACTACCTGAGGGTGAGACACCTCTCAGTAAGGAAGAAAGTAGGTTATATCAGTGTGTGGCATACCAGTGTTATTTTACGCAAAATATAACACTATACAATACGATACAGTTCAAAAACATTTCCACACAGTTCCATTATTTTCACAAATGCATTCCAGTACATACAATACCAAAACATACGGTCAGTGTCGTCACACTAATACGCAACTACGTTATGAAACCCGAAGCTTCAAGCGATTACATTGCCAATACGATGTAGCTCACAACAGTACGCAACTACTCCATGAATCCAAAGTTCCACAGTGATTACATTGCCAATACGCAACTACTCCTTGAAACCCAAACTTCACAGTGATTACATTGCCAATGCCGTATAGCTCACACCCCTTGGTGACCATCCGGGATACATAGTGATATTTCACACCCTCGGATATAGAGCTGGACACTCTTGCCCACAGTTTTCACACTGGTACATGGCGCAACGTACGGTAATTAGCCGCCACATAGCTGTTTCGGCGTATGGTAATTAGTCACCACTAGCCGATTTCTCAAAACCTGGAATCATTTTGGAGCTTATACTCCTATACATATCAGCGTATGGTAATAAGCCGCCACATAACTGTTTTACAACATACCTGGAACAATTACATACAACCATACATACCACACTTATTTGATTTACGACAAATCATATCGTTTTCCATTTCAAGTATACAGTTTATGCAAATATGGATAACAGTCATCTCGATAATACAGTTTAAACAAAACGAACAATTTTTCAAACAAAGCAGAGATGATACATGAAATCCCCAACTTTTTCCGAAAATCGTAACTCGAAAATCCCGTATTTTTACCCAATAGATTTTCCCAAATAAATTACCAAAACATACATACGATCGTAGCCTACAAGCTTACCAATCCTAATTTAAAAAATAAACCGATAAAAACTGAATTCCCTTACCTTAACCCGAATTCCAACTACGAACTCTACGCTCCCTAAAACTACGAACCGAGACTCCAAAACCTATAAACCACCGTATAATACATGCTTACAATTCGTACTACTACACATATTCTAAATCAGAAACGAAAATCGAGTCTTACCTTGATTTTAGCCCGAAACCCGAAAACGCTCAAAACAAGATTCCGATTCGCTAGAAATGTAGAGAATCCTTCCCTGATCCTCGTAGTAACGTTGGATTTAAAAATCAGGCGATGAACGGTGAAGAAATCAAGAGAGAGAGAGTTCTTCAAGTTCTAGAGAGAGAGGGAGAGGATATTTTGAGATTACTTAACTTAGAAGCAATGGAAATTGATATTTATAGCCCTTGACTCGGCCGCCCCTGTCGACGAATTGGCGTCCTCGTCGACAGGTCTGCCATTACCTTCGTTGACGAAGCAGTGGCCTCGTCGACGAGCCTAGGATCCCCGGTTTCCTAAAATCTCTCGGCTTCTCCTCATCGACGAGCCTCTGAATTTCGTCGACGAGAACAGAAGGGACTACGTCGACGAACTCTAGCTTCGTCGACGAAGCTTGCCCAAATTACCACTTTACCCTTCTTTCAAATATTAAATCCACATACTACGGTTTGGGTTTTTACATGAAGGGTTCAGAAACACCCTGATATGATTGACCAAACCTGTAATTCAAATTTGCCTCGGTCGACCTAACTTATAAAAGTGGTCGACTGAACCTTGTCCTTAGTCAACCGAACCTCCTGGGTTGGTCAATTTTTTACCACAAGTAATTGAGGCTATTTTTAATTAAAGATCATTAATCTTTTTTCCAAAATGACCTCCGTGTTCCCAAAGATTATTTTTTTATCCAACTCTATATATACCCCTTCATTACTCAAAATTAAAAACAAGATTAGAGAGAAAAATTTTCCAAAAATTATTTTAAGCTATTCTTTTTTTTTTTTCTTCTTTCATTATTTCTTTGATAAATCTTTCAAGAGAGCATAGTTTTAAACTTTGTTTTGGGCACATTCATCTTACGAATCAAGATTGTTTTTACTCTCATCTTGCATATATTTTTTACATCTTATTTTGAGAGTATTATTTTTGTTTCTCCCACATATTTCATTTGATAAATATTCGTAAGAGTTAATATTATTTGCTTGTGAATCTTGCACATTTATTGCAAATATTTGAAAGCTCATATTTGTTTTATTGCAAAAATCTTGTTGAGCTTAACCCTTGTCTTCCTTGAGTTATAATATTTGAATATCATTGTTGGGAATATTTTAAGGGTTCAAGATCTTTGAACATATTTATTGCATACTCTGTTTTTAAATCGAAGATCATATACATATATTTTTGGGCATAAATCGTTTGAAAGCAAAACCCTAAGGTCTCCTACACTTTTATTGAAAAAATATTTTTTGGAGAGAAAAATCGTATTAGGCTTTAAATCTCTGAAGTGCATTATCATATACATCATTCTCAAAGATTACATTGAGAAAATACCCAAACTCATATTGAGCTTCATTCCTTATCATTTGTGAGTGCATTGATTACATTGTGTTTATTGTGGTACATATTTGCTTAGTGTAAGAACCACTTTTATTGTACACAAATATTTGATTATTTGTTGTATTACCAACGGATGGTTAGAAGAGGGAGACTAGCCCTGTGAATAGTCCTGAATTGCTTAGACTCGGTTAGGTGAACAGCGGACTAGTTTAGACCTGGTTAAGAGAATTAGGTGCACCATCCTGGTAAGGTGTTATAATTGGTGTCGCTCCACCCATTAAGTGAGCAATTAATAGAATCCTTGAGCTTCGGCTTAAGGCGGGGACGTAGGTAGTATTGGCCGAACCCCGATAACATTTCTTGTGTCTGATTTTAATTTCTGCAATTTAATTCCTGCACTTGAATGTTTATGGTTTATCATTGTGTATGATTGTGAATTACTGAGCCTGCTTTATATGCCTTAAATATTTGATTAGTTAATTGCTTGGGGAATTGAGTCTGTTTTTAGAAAGACCCTAGGTTGCGAAATACTGTTAATATCTGGTTTAACCTAGGAAGAAGTTTTAAAATTCCAATTCATCCCCTCTTGGGAATACACAAATTTCAACAAATTTCAATAATTTTGTGGAAATTTAAGACCATGCTTCTAGGTCAATTCACTTCTATTTGAGTTCAAGTCCAATTTGAACTATTTAAATAGTTTTTTTAATCAATCAAATTCGGAAATAATAATGGCAAACATTCCATTTTGTCAAAGACTCTATTATATCAAAAATTAGATTTATCATTTTATCACTCTTATCATTCAATTCAAATTCATATATTATTTTATAAATATTTATTTATAGAATTAAAAAAAATAAAATATTTAAAAAAAAATAAAAAATATTGTGGATAAGCTTCTTCATGTTTGCACCTACACACACAAGAAGAGATTTTAGTTAGAAATAGATTGGTAATTGTAAATAAAATTCAAGTTAAAACAAAAAAGATCAATTAATCTATTTTAAATTTGATTGATCAATAAAAGTTAATTGGGTTGCTTTCCTCTAAGCCTATAAATAGTGATCTTTAGAAAATTGAGGAGGATGAGACTTGGAGAAGAATTAGGTACTGAAAAGAGAGCAGAAAGAGGTTGAGAGATTAAAATTTGAAGGTGGAGGTGGAAGGTTGGTACATTGGGAGTTTGCTAGGCTTTGAATTTCAGGGTGACGAGCAAGAAAAGAATATTGGGTAAAGACAACAAAGTGGAAAAGCTTCTAGAGGTTTAAAAGGTTATTACCCTTTTCTTTTAATTTTTTTTGTTCTAAGCTTGTGATTAAATTGTTTATGAATAATTAAAGAATAGGTTCAAATAGTTTAGCAAATTCAAAATTTGAAAAAATCAGTAATTTCCAAGGCTAAAAATTCAAATTGGATTCTTAAAATTTTGGATGAATATTTTATAGAAATCCTCAACACCAGACCTAGGTATTTGACCTAAATTGAAATTTTAACCCAAAACCCGAATACCCATATCCAAATCTATGTCTAATAACCCAAATTTGACCTGAGGACTCGGGTCAACTTGATCCAAGTCCAGGTTAACTAACCCTTTTACCCAAGACTTAGGTCATCTTTGACTTGGGTCCATTAACCTTAGACCTTGACCCAAACCCACCTAGACTAAAAACCCAAAACCAATACCCAAAGCCAAATTGGACTCAACCCAATCTAAAGCCCAACTCTAAGTTAGGCCTAACTACTTAAAGCCCAAAATCCTAAAACAAACCCGACCCATACCTTGAGCCCAATTTAACAGCCTATCCTAATCAAAATAGTTCTAACCCATCTAATTTATAACCTTAACCTAACCAGCCTGGCCCAATTGGGCTCTTAACCTAACCCAACCATCAAGCCCAAACCCAACCATAGTCAAACTTTGGTTAGTCTTAGCCCCCTATTTTGGATCATGATAAAATGCCTCAAAGCACCAAAATACAGAAGAAAACAAGGAAAACAAAAACAAAATGCATGAGAAAGAGAAAGGGGGGTTTCTTTACCTTTGATTAATCCAAACTTGGATTCAGGGAATGAGGTAGAGAGTTGGAGGCTCTCTGCCCTCGAACTTTCAGTTGACCTATAAAAAAAAAGAAATCAAAAGGGGTTAGAGAGTTAGAGTTTGAGGGAGAGATCAAAAGGATTGAGGGAGAGATCGAGTTAGAAAGATAGAACAATGAGAGAGGGTGAGATGAAAGAATCAGAAAAGGAGAGGCTTACGAGGTGACAGAGGCTGCTAGTGATGGGCGTGGTTGTGATGGCCAATGACGAAGAGAACGAAGTGAGACAAAGGGGGAGTGGGTTGTGAGAGAGAGAGAGAGAGAATTCAGGGAAATAGAAAAGAAAAGAAAAGAAAAATAGTATAATTAATTTTTTTTAAAAAAGATAGTGGGACACATGCCACTTACAGACAGTGACACATGGTGTAACCATGACCATGCGTTTAGGGGTGACATAGCACAACCCTAGTCGTCTAATGTGTGTTTTTTCTAGACGGCTAGATTGCTTCTACTACGTCAACGATCCATGTTAAGATCTATGCACCAACTAGCTCTTACCATGTGGCGGGTGACATCATGTTGACATCATCCTACCATGTACCACTTTCAAATTTTCAAAAAAAAAGAAAAAGAAAAAGAAAAAGAAAAGGGAAATACCGCCACGTGTTCCTTCTAGTGGTTGACACGTGGTAGCCTTTCCCTGAATCGGGTCAACCTAGTTTGACTCGAGTTAACTTATGTTGACATGTTGACTCTATTCAAATCAATTGAATCAATTTTGTGATGCCCTAAACCTAGTGGGGTCCAGGGTACGATTTTCCATAAATAAATTCTATGCAAGCAGCAGAAATAATCTAAAACCTCAAATATTATAATACGTGAGGACTAAACCACCATATTTACATAAGTATCACCAAGTAACAATATTTACATCATATCAAACATAAAAACATATTTAACTGATATTACACAAACACTTACCCTAAACTATATTTTCTAACCCCACCCAGAAGCTTGCTAAGTTTGATCTCTGGTACGTCCTGAAATATGAATTAAATACTAGGGTGAGACAACTCTCAGTAAGTAAGGACTAGATTATTAACAGTGTGTGACTAAAATGAGCTTTAGTGTAAAAAAATAATTTAATAATAATTTTACTTTAATAAAAATTTCATTTGTAATCGGTCAATCGCATATATAAATAAATATCCGTACTTTCCTCCAAAACATCATTTATGTCTATTTAAGGCCATAATCACATAAATACCAAAATATGTATAATAAACTCCTTTTAGCCGATGCATGTCATGTTTAACCCTCATGACCGAGTTGTGCGGTCCGAAAACTGGACTTAGCTTGGTTAGTCGAGCAAAGCTAAATCAAAACATTATGTCTATAAGTGGATTTGCCTATCACATCCTGGTCCAGAAACATGTGTGTACTCCCCTACTCAGGGCAAATCTACTATCCACCACCAACACTTCCATAACAATGTGGTTGTACTAATATTCATCCATAGTTACGGTACCGAACATTCACCACATCCGGCCCATCAGAGTTCTTAAAACATATAATTGCAATTTATACAATACAACAGTCTAATAATCTCATCATTTTTCTGATGTAAAATTTGTGATAAATCTAATCATTATTCCCAACCAAACACGTAATAAACATCACACATAAAACTTGTGAAAAATTTCATCATTATTCCCAATCAAACACGTAATAAACATCACACGACAAAAATTCCAAATTTGCTTAATTATGCAATAAAATAAACTCATGTCACATGATTTGCATAATAATTATAATTATAATTATAATTTCATAAATTACCTAAGAAATTCTCATAAATATATACGCAGTAAATTTAAATAAAAACATAGGTATGATCAATTTCACCTATTTAATTTAATTCCAATATATTCCCAAAAACCCGATATGATCAAATGCTCGCAGTTTAATTTAATTCCAATATATTTCCAAAAACCCGATATGATCAAATCCCCGCAGATTAATTTAATTCAAACTTAGAGAAGTTCTGGACTTGAAATGCCCCCACCTACTCGTAAATCCTCAGACTCAAGTCTTTCTCAAATCTCCGAGCCTTCTTTGATTCATCCGGAACAAAATATGGGGTGAATCGAGATAACTCTAATGTAATTGTTGTAATCCCAAGAAGGGGGTGAATTGGGTATTTAAAATTTTCTTCCTAGGTTAAGTTCAAATCATAATTAGTATTACACAACTTAGGGTCTTTCTAAGCATATATCGATATCGCAGATATTTAAAGCATGTATGTAAAGCAATCAAGACAATAAAAACTAAACATACATGTGCAGAAATATAAAGTGCAAAAAATAAAGAGCCGACACAAAATTTGTTATCGGGGTTTGGCCAATTTTGCCTACGTCCCCGCCTCAAGCTAACAAGCAAAAGGATTCCACTAAGGCTCGCTGAACGGGTGAAGTGACACCGAATACAACACCCTCTCCTTACTGGGTAAGGGAATACCCCAGGTCACATTACAGAGCTGACCCTAACCTTTAAAACTACAGTTTACAGGACAGGTACTCCTAGTTCTCTTAACTGGGTCTAAACCAGTCCGGGACTTTCTTAACCGGATCTAAGTATATCCGGTGCATATTACAGGCCAGTGCAATCCTCTTTCGACCACATGTCGAGAATACAAAGATATAAATATTTTTGTACAGCTATTGTTGACTTTGGTGAAATCCCAAGAGGGGTGCGAATTGGAGATTTAAAAATTCTTCCTAGGTTCATCTAATCCAACAATAGTACTACACAACATAGGGGCAGTCTAAGTATGTATGAAACTACATATATGATATATTAAACAATTTTCAGTACATGCACCACAATTTTAGTATTTCTCAACCAGTTACAATACTGTGTCAATTTGATATGCAGTATATTAAACAGGAAAATTAAATCAACCACAAAGTAGAATATAATGCAGGAAATGTAAAAGTGACACCGAATATGATATTGGGGTTCAGCCAATACTGCCTACGTCCTCGCCTTGGCTCACAAGCACAAGGATTCCACTAAGGCTCACTTCATAGGTGGAGTGACACCGATTACAACTAGGTCAATTAACGGGGCTGATCTCAACCTACAACTACACCTTACCAGGATGGTGCACCGAGCTTTCCTAATTGAGTCGAAGCCAGTCCAAGACTTTTATAAAGGCAAGTCTCCCTCTTCAGGCCCATGCCTGGAATACAACAATCGGTATAATTTTTTGCATACAAATAAAGTGCTTCTAATCAAGCAGATATGTACCACAATAAAGTCCAAATAATTATGCATGCACAGATGATAGTAAATATGCTCAGTGTGAATCACGTGTGCTAAACACACAATCTGATATAGATGTGCAATCAAGTCCTAGAGTGTATTTCCAAACATCCTTTGAAACAAAGTATCAATGTAAATCAATCACCACAAGTTTCAAAGTGTTCCAATTAGAGTATTCAAAATATCTCAAATAGGATTTTTTCAAAATAATAGCTCAAGAGAAATTTGAAAAATATGTAAGCTTGTGAAAAATATTTTGCAAATCAAAAACCACAAGCCTGCTGAATCTTACAACAAAGATGCAAAGGCTCACTAGCTAAAAGGGTTTTCCCACACAAGTATTTATTTATTAAATTAGGGGAAAAGCCCTAGCTAACAACTCTCAATAAAAACAACAATCAATCTATAATAAGGAGAGTTTTAGCAATTTGAATCACTCAATAACACTCTTAGGAAGTTGGATTTCTCAAAGGAATAACAAGCAAAGAGTGTTTGGGATTTGTATAAAAAATATGCTTTTTGAAAATTGAGCAGATTTTTTCCTAGTTGTAAATGCTAATCATCCTTAATTTTTGCAAATGAACTCATATATATAGAGGGGGCCAAAATTATAACCATTTGGGACATACAAAAAATTATTTAAAAAGTTTTAAATGTGTTTAAGAAATTAATCCTATTTCACCCTAATTAACTGTGGTAAAAATTTGGCCAACCCGAGAGTTTCGCTTGACCGAGCTATGGGTTCAGTCACCTGAACAGACACAACAAAAAAAGTAATTTTTGAAGTTCGGGTGCCTGCATGAGGGTTCGATTTGTTGACCAAAGCAATTTTCCATTCTGTCCGAGATTCGGTTGTCTGAATCAGAGTTCAGCTTACTGAACTTCCAAGTTTGTTCGCCCGAAGATAAAATGAACTATAAGTTCGAGCGCACGGGGACGATGAAAAAGTACAGAGTACAAATTCAGTCGACCGTGGACACTCAAGTCATTTGAGTTCGATAGCCCAAATCCACGTCAACTTTTTGACTGGGCAGTAGTTCGGTCGACCAAGGCAATTTGACTTGCCAGGTTCGGTCGCTCGAAGTCCTTATGATTTTTCCCTAAGGTCCATTACTTAATTTTAATTTTAACCCTGATGACATATGAATTATAGTGGGCTCTTGTGCACTAAGTGTGGGAAGCTAAGGTCAAACTAAGATCATTTGAGCATACAGTCCTATCATGCATGATGTAGATTAGTATAAACCATATAGCGTTACAGTCCAATTATGAATTACAACCCAGAATGAAGAATATACAAATATAAGTACAACTAAAACACAACATTCTTCAATCTTCTATGAGGTCATTATACGCCATCATGATATAGCATTCTTTTCAATTCAATGCGTAGAGTGAACCAGCATGCAAGCTTAGTAGAAGCATCAGTACCAAGTGTATTTGTTATTATCAAAACGGGATATGACCAATCAAGTCAACAACTATGAATGCTTCTACAAAAGCAGATGTGCACAAATTTAAAGCACAATGCACTTACATATGATATGAATTTGAGCTCAAGTGAGAGTGTGTATTTTTCTCAATCTAATCTTTGAATAAAGTATATATGATAAGTGCTCAAAGATTTAAACCCAAATAATATTTTTCTCCAAAAACGTTTTTTCAAGTAAAGTGCAGGAAAACCTAGGGTTTTGCTTTCAAATAATTTTGCACAAAACAAAATACAAGCATTTAAAATTCTATGTGCAACAAGGTTTCTAAGCAAGAATGTATTTCTCCAACAAAATATTTACCAAGGAAATATGTGGAGAAATCCCAAAGCTTACTCTCAAAAATATTTTCAAAGTGAAAATAAAATGAGAGTATTTATGCTTTGAATGTAAACTAAATGCCCAAATAAATAACTCCTCAAACAATCCTCAAGAGCAAAGAACTTGCTAATGAAGAGAGTAAGGGAGACAATCAAAAACTCTCTTAAAAAATGATTTTGAAATGAATAAGAGTAAGAGAGTGTGAAAAATAAAGTTTGAAGATGAAAAAAATATTTGAGAGAATTTTTCAACTAATCATCTTACTGATTATGTTTATGTAGGGGCTATTTATAGAGTTGAAAAAAATATGACCGTTGGGGACACTTTTGTCATTTTGGAAAAAGATTAAGTAAAAAATTAATGACAATTAGCGCTTAAAATTTTGGCAACCCGAGAGGTTTGGTTGACCCATGGTGTCACCGGTCAACCTTCCTAAGCCAAACATTTAAATTTTCAATTGAGTTCGATCAACTAAGGAGGGTGATGGTCGGCCACTTGAAGGCGATTTTAAACCCTTCGTAGGTTCAGTCGACTGGGCTCAAAATCGGTCTGCCGAACCAAGGTAACCGGTCGGCTAAGACTTATTTGAACTACAGAGCCAGTCAGTTGAGGTATAATAAGCAGGCCAAAATACAAAGTCGGTCGGCTAAGGGTTTGGATTGTTTAGGGACTGGTAGCCCGAACTTTATCGAAATTACAATTTTGACCTTAAGACGAGTTCGGTCGACCGAGATAATTTAAACATGAAGGTTTAGTTGACCTAGACTTTTTAATTAAGCCTAAAAATGTCAACCGAAGTCTTTGTAAAAATAATTTTAGCCCTGTTTTGGCCCCAATTTTGACCCAAAGTTTTTTTTTCCAAAAATCTTTGTTTGATTTTAACTTTTTATGAAAAGGATTTTTGATTAAAGTTAAGGTGCCCTAAGGTCTTTCTATAGTCATCCTGAACAGTAAATCACATCATGCATGCAATGCATTATTACAGACCAATCTAAACAAAATACAATTACAAATGAAATACATATGTCTTCTTTCTTCTTTACTCTTCTAACTTTTATGGAATACGCCGGATAAGAATGATATTTAAGGTCATCACATTTCCATTTCCAGACCCCTTATGTGTGTGTTGAATTCTGAACCTATTCATATACTGAATACACACATACGTAACAAGTGTGTTGTCAATATCTAAACAGCAATCGGACTCAAAAAGTCAATAATCTTCCCTTTTTTGATAATGACAAACACTCATGAGCAAAATGGATTCAGCCAGAAAGGCTTCTCCTTACAATATGCATAATTTAAAAATATAGACAATATAGCACAAGCATATTAAGAAGACATTAAAACAATGCATTTTGTGTTAGAAATAAAACACAAATACATAATGCATGCAACTCAGATGTTTTTCCATTTAAAAATTTTCCCCTTTTTGGCAATTAAAAAATTGTTCATTTTACTTATAAAAATTCTCCCCCTTTTGTCATCAGTAAAAAGGCTAAGTTATAAAACCATTTGAGCATTAAAAATTCTCCCCTTTTTTAAGTTAAAACATGGGCATTAAAAAATTTTACTATTGGTTTGAAAAATTTGCAAGAAAAACACATACAACAGTATAACTGTTCATAAAAAAAATAATAAAATAAAAACACATGTTAATCATTGTTGGACCAGAAATATCCACAAACTTTTGCGATTCAAAACACATCATAAGACCTGTAAAAGATTAGAGTTTAAAATGTACGACATATGATGGCAAATGTAGGTTTGAGCATAAAATTCGGTCTAACTAGTTAGCATGCATTTTTATATTTAATTATCGAACCAGTTATGCAATAAAAGAAATAATATATAAATTTCATGACACCAAAATTTGTACAACAATTTTAACAACACATTCATCATTCAAGCATACAAGTAAGAAACAAAATATGTCTCATGTAAAATAATTTCTCACCAAGATATATATCCCGTTTTTGATATTATAAAGAAATACTGGGGGGATGCTTGCTGAAAAAGAAATTTTAATAAAGAGGATTAAGCAAGTAATGTTTTTCTGGTTTAGCATTTAAATACAATTTTATAATAAAACCAAAATCACAACCATACGGATCCAAAGAAACAAAAAAAAAAAAAATATTTAAAGTAGGAATCATATGGTTAAATCTAAAGAATATGTGGGAAAGTATTATAATTTTCATTTGAAGTATTCAATAAAAACATTATAATAAGCCCATGCCACAATATAACTCAATGCACATCTAAGACTAAGGATGGGTGAGCGCAATAAGATGGAAATTTATATTTCAAGAGCTCCTCCTATGAATTTTAAAACGAGCCTAGATACCGTGAGTTAGAGATTTACTGTGGATAGAAAGAAATTCATCATACTAAACATACGTGCCACAGTAATCTATGAGTCTAAGTTGTAAGTAAGGTGAGCATAAGAACTAGGATTTTTATAAAATCTCCCCTTTTAGATTTGAATTCAAGCTTAGATACAATGAACTGCTTTTATTGATCAAGGATTAATTTCACTAAGAGTGTCAAGCAGTATAAGCAATCATTTTGAATTTCTTAAACCAACTATACTAAATATTTATTAACTATGTTTATTACCTAATCAATATAGTTGTCCTTAGGGAGCATAGGTGCATCGGGAGATAGATATTAAGGCATGAAATAATGCTCATAACCCAAGAACAATCCATATCTATTCATAAAGTCTTTAAGAGCTAGATATGATGTTCAGGGTTTTCAGAAGAACCTCAATATTCAAAAAGCTAAATGTGATGCAAATGAATATTTTATGCTCTTTCTCTAAGACTAGAGTAAGCTTTCCCTAAATATTTAATGATTATGTAAGGATGAAGTTTGATTATCTATTTAAGCTTTCACTCATCATTTCAAAAACATTTTAACATTTATTTTATCATAATCATCCTTAGCACATGGTTTTATTTTGGGAAATTCTAACGAAATTTTGGCAGGATGCCGTCTGTAAATTGAATAATTTTCCATTTTACCATGTACCTGAAACATGGTTGTTTTCAATAAATAGTTCATATAAAGAAATCAACAACCTAGATCCACTACCAGCATGCAATTCACATCACTGCATCCGTCATGCAGAAGACATTCAATACAAGCATGCAATCAGATAGCTCAAATAACAATTCATAAAATGCAATCCATCCATCAAATATATTTAACCATTCAATATAACATGGACAGTAATTTACAGTGCTATTCATAAAGGCATATAAACATATAATATGATTATGAGAGCATTTTAATTTATATAACTATCAGAGAAAGATGCTCCCCTTTAGTTAAGTACTTATCCAACTTATGCCTTTTCTTATTTTTTTCAAATTCTTTAACCAAGTGTTCTAAGATTTTCAATGATTTAGACTTAACATTGAATGCTTCGGCTTAGAGGACCAAAAAGTCACAAGCAATACTTCTTCAGGGTTATAAGCTTACGTTTGCCACTTTTCTTATGAATTTCATGTGTGAGAGGCACAAATTAATAATGGCTTTGAAGTTTTACTGTTCGTGCATAGGTTTATATAAATTTTATTTCATCATCTAGATTGAAACCTATAGCAATCAACTTAGCCATTTAGCACATTCAAAAGCTTTAATTGATTGGGAAATTATTTGAGAGCTTATGAAGCGAAATAGGATAAATACTCTTAAAGATTTAATCTCTATTGAGTTCAGAAGAGTATTTTGGAGAAGCAGGACATTATTTAAGATGTTTTCGTGTTAGTGAATATGTCCTAACTATTTTGGCAAAGAGCATTTACGAGTATATGATTATTTTTAGAACAAAGCTCTTTGGAGGATGGAAGGTACCCTGTTGCTATGATTATAATTTGGAGCAGGATACGAACTAATGAATAAATGAATCTTTACTAGATGTGATCATGGTGTGGTAACTATTTCCTATGGAGGTGATAGGTGAATCAAGATTAGAGGATTTGTATATTAAATTCAAAGGGAATAATTTGATTTAACAATAAAACATGAATCCCTTAGTGGATGCCTTTAATTTTGATTACAAGAAGGATGACTATAATTAGCACTAGTAGAATAGGCATTTGTGATCCTTAGTGCTTAAGCCTGAAGTGATGACTAAACTTTGATTAAGGCTTTTGTAATTGAAAAATGAGTTTAGGGTAAAATGATGTATAGTATAAGATGGATCCCTAAAACTCAACTTTGTGCAATGGATGGTAGTGACTTAACTTAAGGTGTTTATATTTAAGCATGAGTTAAGCATTTAGAATTATTTACCAGCAAAGATGCCTTGTCCATTTAGAAGTGGATTTAGATCCTTAGTATAACAAAATATGTATAATGAATGTATAGTATAAGATTAATCATTTTGAGCACACATCACTTCCCGAGCCTGTAGTCATCACAACTTCTAATAACTAAACCTAAGAACAAAAGAAAGATAAAGTGATTATGTAATTACTATTGGATTCCAATCTTCCTTAGGTCCTAAGAGACTAGCTTCTATGATTACCCATATCATTTCCTTATCTAAGCCTCTGACACTCCTAGATAGACAAGTAAACTAAAAGTGCCACATCATTTTACAAAATAAGCAAGCTTTAAGTGCATAGGAAGGGTTATGCTTATTTACTCTAGATGAGGCTCGCCGATGGCTATAAGACTTAAATGATGAACCCTTTTTGAAAGAGAAGATTCTTTTTACTTCTAAGTGTTTGGCATGATTATTCTTTTCATATTTTAATTTTGAGAGTAACTCTAGAATAATCATCCATTTCTTCCTCTAAGCAGATAATTTTCTTAATCTTTCTCTTTTCTAATGTGGTGAGATAATCTTTTAGATTTTCTAATTGCTTTGGAAACTTTTTATTCTCACCTTTTAAGATTGTTTTCTACTTAGATATCCTAACTAGAAATTTATGCATTTTAAACAAAACTCTTTCTAGTTTTTTGGAGGAAGGCATGCTCTCAACATCAAATTCATTACATGATATATCATAATAATCACATGAATCATTGCATGCATCATTATTAGCATTCAACACAAGAATCATCAATAGAAGTAGAGATAGAATCATATACCTCTTCCTTAGATCCTCCATACCTCCTCTCTAACTCTTCCCAAAATACCCTCGCATATATACATGCCATGGACAAAAATATTTAGAATCTAAAGCACAAAACAATAAATCCATGGCATGTGAATTTGCATGCATAAAACTAACGTCATTTTTATCTATAGGCATACAAATTCTTCTATTAGTCACCTGCCAGACTCTCCAATCCATTGATTTTAAAAATATGCTCATCCTAATTTTTTAGGTGGTGCAATTGACACCACAAAATAATGGAGGTATGGTAAATGTGTAACAACCTGATTTTCATGCTTTTTCCCCCCACATATATAAAATGTAAAATTTCACTGCTTTGATACCTTCTAATATAAATCAAACCATCATCACGGACCAGATAGGGACTATGGAATCTGGAACTCAATAAACTACCTATGCAGCGGAAAGCAAAATACATATAACCACGTCAATATATACAATACCAGAGTGTTAGAATTTTCCAGAATATGCATACATAGCCATTCCCTAAAATGCCCTCACCTGGACCTAGGGACAATTCAAAAAGAATGACTTCCCAAAAACACTCACCCTACAGACATGGCAGGGATGAGGCAATTATGATCTACTCGCCTAACTGGATCACTTGAAAAATGTTAAATCACTAGGATGAGACAACGTTAAGTAAGACGAAATATGCTATTGCTAGTGTGTGGCAAATGAGTTTACATAATTGTAAAATCTGATTTAGAAGTACCGTAAATAACTGAGTCTGAGAAAACATGTATAATTAATACACAATATAGCTCATACCTAGGTTGTTTAACATAAACTGTGTTTCTGAATATTCTATTCATAATACTTCTAATATTTATATGTATGTCTACGGTTTTTGTAAATCAGGATATATATATATATATATAATAACTGAGAAAATTTCCTAGCATGGATAACTAAAAGTCATGATTTAACCCCTCATGATAGGATTGTGCGGTCCGTAGGCGAGACCTATCATTGGATGGCCGACCAGGATAAGTCAACTGAACTCCGAAAATCAAATCGGCCTCCTTAATCCTAACTAACAAGGAGCCTGTCCACAACATAGGTACGATCGACTACTAAAAATCCACATACTATATAAGTTATGTGGTTGTGCTCTGAACTAAAAATAGTTATGGTACCGTGCTCTGCTAACTGAATCTGGTCCATCAGGGTCTGATACTATATATATATATATGTAACTGATATTTCTATATTACTATTTTACCATGATTCTGATATAACTGAAATAACCATAACATGAAATAACTTATATGAATTTACTGTGTAATTTGAATACTGAATATCTGAAGTGTTATGGTTCTGAAATCTGTAAATCATGGTATACTGAAAATGCTGTATTATTTATTTTTCTGAATATATTCCATAACATGTGATTCTGCAAAATCTGAGAATATCCATCTATCTGTAGATATTTTTACGTACATATATATATATATATATATCGTACATCATGATATTCTAAAATTCATGTAAATTCGGTACAATAATATTTTCTGCTAATATACTGTAAATCATGATATCTGAAAGCTATAACAAAATACTATACTGTTTTGATACTAACTCATGCCACACAATTAAATAAAAAGCCTCTATACTGAAATTTGTACTTTCCCGAAACACATAAACCTACTGAAAATATTACTAATTTAACTGGCATAGCATATTTCCCTTACCTGACTATCTGAGCACTAAATGCTATTTACAATCTCACACATGTGGCGTTAATAATTTCAACATCCTGAGACAACACACGTATAATTTCCCAATCAAACAACTGAATTCACTTAGATAATTATCACATACATATTCTCCCCAAATCCACATATGCACAATTTTTAGATTATAAATCATTTATCATTTTACCTAGGTTCCTAAAATATCACCCATTGGGGTCCTCAAAACACCTTATTCCTGAAAATATAATACCCTAATTTTACTTCACAAAACTCCAGTATATTCTCATATAATACAAAATCTTGGCTCAAA
The DNA here is from genome assembly GCF_029873635.1 of Malania oleifera. Taxonomy (NCBI): domain Eukaryota; kingdom Viridiplantae; phylum Streptophyta; class Magnoliopsida; order Santalales; family Ximeniaceae; genus Malania; species Malania oleifera. The sequence continues at coordinate 15,286,121 of NC_080424.1, forward strand.
TAAACTTGGTAATACTAATAATACCCAAATAATCTACTTATCCTGGTTTTGGGATGGTTCCCCAAACTTCTCAAATCAACATTTTGCTTCGACTATGTTGTAGAGAATCTCCCTAAGATCACCGTGGTAGCTTCTGATCGTCGAACAGGGGAGAGACGAAGCTGAAAACCTAGAGAGAAGTGAGAGAAAACGTATTCTACAGAGAAAGAGAGAGAGAAAATTGTGCCTAAAATTCCTGCAGAAAAAAAATAATTTTTGGCCTTATATGGAAAGCTTGTCCATGTGGCCTCATTGATGAGCCACATCACCTCGTCGGCGATTCCATGAAGGAGGTTCATCGACGAGCACCTTCTCCTCATTGATGAGTTTCAGACCCTAGAACATGCCTCTCAGTAAGTTCTCGTCGACGAGACACACATCCCCGTCGACGAGCCCAAGAGCCCTGCTCGTCGACGAGCACTTCTACACTCGTTGACGAGATCCTGCTGAACCCCCTTTTAAAAATTCATTTTCTCTCATTTCTTTTATTATTTAATTACTATATTTCTTCAGGTCTCTACATTCTCTCATCCTTATAAAAATTTCGTTCTTGAATTTACTATCTGTATTGAACACCATCCTTAAAGAAAAATGACTACTTATTTTATTACTAATCCTCACTTATGGTGGAGGAATATCATGGTTAAATAAACAGTTTTGGGAGATTACAAATATACTCATAAAATAAAATTCTCCTAAAACCAAAACAATACCTATCCTATATTCTAAATTACAATTATACATTCGTCACTTTGTACTGAATAAAATAAAACGGTCATTATTTGAACTATACAGATCATTACTATACCCCACTAAACAGGTGTGGGTATTTCTGTCTGATTTCTTCCTCAAGCTCCTATGAGGCTTCTTCCATGGCATGATTCCTCCATAGGACTTTTACTAACTGAATTTTCTTACTGTGCAATTCTTGTTCCTTCCTGTCTAAGATCTATACTGGAATTTTCTCATAAGCTAGAGCATCACTGAGTTCTAGTTCTGCATAACTGATGACATAAGAAGGATCTGTGACGTATTTCCTTAACATAGAAACATGAAATACGTCATGTATTCTAAACAAAACTGGTGGTAAAGTTAGCCGATATGTAACTGACCCAACCTTTTCAAGTATCTCGAATGAGTCAATAAACCTAGGGCTTAACTTATCCTTCCTCCCAAACCTCATGACTCCCTTCAATGGTGCTATTTTAAAAAACACATTGTCACTCACTTTAAATTTCAATTCCTAGCGGCGAGTATTTGTGTAGCTTTTCTGCCGACTCTGAGTTGCACTGATTCTATCTCGAATAAGTCGGACTTTATCATATGCCTATTGCACTATTTCGGGCCCCAAAACTCACCTCTCACCTAACTCATCCCAGTATAGGGGAGAATGACACCTCCTTCCATAAAGCGTCTCATAAGGTGTCATGTCGATGCTGACCTGATAACTGTTATTGTATGCAAACTCTACCAGCGGTAAAAATTGAGTCCAACTACCCCCAAAATCTAGCACGCATCCTCGAAGCATATCCTCTAATATCTGAAATGTCCTCTCAGTCTGCCCATCCGTCTGAGGATGAAATGTCGTTCTAAATGATAACTGAGACCCCAGAGCATCCTGCAAGATCTTCCAAAATCATGACATGAAACATAGGTCTCGGTTTGATACAATAGACACTAACACCCCATGAGATCATACAATCTCCTGAGTATATATCTCTACTAGTCTGTCCATAGAATAGTTAATTTTAATAGGGATAAAGTGAGCGGTCTTCGTCAATGGATCTACACCACCAAAATAGCATTTTTTCCCTGTCGCGCCGGCGGTAAACCTGTCACAAAATCCATAGAGATATGGTCCCACTTCCATTCCAATATGAAAAGTGGCTACAACTATATTGCCAACCTCTGGTGCTCAGCCTTAACGTGCTGGCATGTTAAGCATTGCTACACGAATTTAACTATCTCCCTTTTCATGCCACTCCACCAGAAAGACTCTCGCAGATCTTGATACATTTTAGTACGACTTGGATGAATCGTGTACAAAATATCTGTGAGCCTCCTCTAGAATCGTTCTTCTGATATCCCTATCTGCAGGCACGCACAACCTGGAATGAAGCCCCGTCATCAGAAATGTTGAATTCCTCCCCCTGTCCATCCTGCACTTTAGCTATTAGCTCTGCTAATTTTGCGTCATCTCCCTGAGTGGCTTTAATATTTTCATATAGTGTAGGTTGCATAACCAGGCTGGCAATAAATGCCTAATGACCATCCTCCACTAACTCCACGCTGAGTCTTTCCAAGTTCATCTAAATTGGGTGTTGAATTACTTTTGCTAACTGTGTTGTACCCTCTGATTTATGGTTCAGTGCATCAGCCACCACATTTGCTTTACCTGGATGGCAGCTGATGGTGCAATCATAATTCTTAATGAGCTCTAACCATCCCCTTTTACACATATTCAACTTTTTTTGCGTGAAGAAGCACTTTAAACTTTTATGATCAGAGAATATCTCGCATCTCTCACCGTACAAGTAATGCCTCCAAGTCTTTAGTGCGTGTACCACTGCAACCAATTCCAGATCATAGGTAGGATAGTTCTTTTCATATTCTTTCAACTTTCGGGAGGCATAAGCCATGACCCTACCATGCTACATCAACACACAACCAAGCTCTTTCAAAGACGCGTCACTGTAAATTACATAGCCATCACCTCTAGATGGAATCATCAATACTGGTGTTGTGATGAGCCGCTGTTTTAATTCCTGGAAGCTTTGCTCGCATTCATCATCCCATGCAAATCTGGTATTCTTCTTGGTCAGTCACATCAAAGGCTCTGATAGTCCTGAGAATCCCTTTACAAACCGATGGTAATATTGCGCCAGTTCCAAGAAACTCCTAATCTCCTGAACATTCCTCGACCTTTCCCAATTTACCACTGCCTTTATCTTACCGGGATCCAATGAAATTCTATCCCCTAATATAACATGCCCCAAGAAGGCCACTTTCTCTAACCAGAATTCACATTTGCTAAACTTGACATACAATTCCTTTTCCTTGAGCGTCTGAAGTACCAGCTGTAAGTGTGTCTCATGCTCCTCAAAGCTCCTCGAGTAGACCACTATATCATTAATGAAAACCACAACAAACTAGCCTAAATAATAATGAAAAATTCTATTCATCAAGTCCATGAATACCGTAAGAGCATTCGTCAGACCAAATGACATAACTAGAAATTCATAATGCCCATACCTGGTCCTGAAATCTGTTTTAAAGATGTCTTCTACTTTAACCTTTACCTGATGATAGCCTAATCTGAGATTGATCTTAGAATAGACTCGTGTATCCTGAAGCTGATCAAATAAGTCATCTATACGGTGTAGAAAAATATCTGTTCTTAATGGTTACCTTGTTTATCTCCTTACAATCTATGCACATCCTTATAGACCCGTATTTCTTTTTTACGAATAACACTAGTGCTCCCTAAGGCGATATGCTAGGTCTAATAAACCTTTTATTCAATAAATCCTGCAATTGGTCCTTTAATTCTCCCAATTCTGTTGAAACCATTTGGTAAGGAGCTCTAGAAATCAGTGTCGTTCCTGGAAGTAAATCTATAGCAAAATCTACCTTGTGATCGGGAGGTAACCTAAGTAGCTCTTCTAGGAAAACATTTGAACATTCCTTTACCACTGGTGTACTGCCAAGCTTTGATTCATTTTCTGACACCTCCTTTACAAAGGTCATAAACCCCTGACATCCACCTAGGAGCAGTCTTCTCGCCTGCATGGCTAACACTAACTGAGGCGGGAAACATACCTGCGATCCGATAAATTTAAATTCTTGCTTTCCTGTTGATCTGAATTTCACCTCTTTCATACGACAGTCAATATTAGCATAATTAGCTGTCAACCAGTCCATACCTAGTATTAGATTGAATCCATACATATCTAGTACAATCAGATTGGCTGGTAAAACTCTGCCATGAATTTCTATTGGATAATCCCTGAGCACCCTACGACACTTCATCACTGACCCTGACGGTGTAGCTACTGATAATTTTACATCTAATAACTGGGTCTTATTTCCAGACAATTTAATATAGGCTGTAGACACAAAGGAATGAGTAGCACCTGAATCAAATAAAATAATAACTTGATATGGTAAAATAGTAAAAGTACCTGTCACTACATCTGTGGCAATCTCTGTCACGACCTGCTTATTTTTCTCATTTTTTTAAAAAATAAAAATAAAATCAATATCATATATCTCAAAACCCAGCTCAACCAATCATAATCCACCTGGACCCGTGGGTACCAGGGATACATCAGAACACAATTGGAAGCCTAAACAGCAGGAAATATATATATTCACAATATTGTAAATACAAAACATCCATCATTTTACGACAAATATCAGAGCCACTACAACCACCGTATTTCCATATATACATCTCAAAAATAAGACCTAGGGACATTTCCCCAAAAATCTAACCGTCCTTACAAAACTTACCCTTCAAAAGGGCAGATACACAGCACTAGTTCAGCGGGGCTTTTTCCACTTTCTTATCTGGGGTTC